>NC_056725.1:944689525-944694525 GCF_019279795.1 Protopterus annectens | reverse complement strand
TCCTCTGATGAGCCAGTCCCCTCATGTTCTTGGACATTAGTTTCTTTTTCTTGTTGTATAGCTTGTTTATACTAGGAATCCACCAGGGTGGCTTGTTTTTTCAGCAAAACCTGGTTTTAATCCTGTCAGGTACAGCCAATTCTATACAACTGCTTGAGTAGTTATATAGGGTATTGGTATACACCTCTGCAGAGGAGTCTGTGTTATCTGCATTTGAGGGGACTTTGAAACGTCTTATACCATCACTTAGTAGGAGGTATTTTGTCTTTGAAATATTCTTACGTATTTTTTGAACTTGATGGGGTATTTGGTCTTATAATTACATCGAATGGGACTTATTTATGGTCTGATCTTACCAGGGAGGGCATCACATGGGGGGGGGGTGCAATGTTCTTCCATATTAGTCAGTACCATGTCCAGAACATTTGAGCCTATTGTGAGTGTGCTAACTAGCTGTTCCATAGCATTTTCACTGACAAAGTCCAAGAACCTCTGAGCCAGCATGTTTGTGATTGTGTATGTTTCCCAGTTGATGGTAGGATAATTAAAAACACCCATGAGTAAGGTGTTGGGCTGTATGGCAAGTGACTCCAGTATGTCAAGGTGTGTGGTACGCTTTTCCTGTTTCATAATGAGGGACCTATTGTTAGCTATGATGTGGTAGGAAGCTTTGCCTACAGTTAATTGGACATGGAGTAGCTCAAGAGAATCATACATTCTGACCAGTGTCGAGGTGTACTTATCCTTAATGATAATGGATACACCTCCTCCTTTTGTTCATTCACATGTAATGTGGAAGGTGTAACAGAAAGCCAGTAAATAATTGTGTGGATGAAAATAAGAGAGAAATAGTTGAACACATACATACATACATACAAATATTTCAAGCACAGGCATTAAAAGCCCTTCTAACTTGCCAGTATACAATAACACTTGTTTCCATAGTAAGTGTCCAGGCTGTTCTTAAAAATATTTAAACTTGTACTTGCTTTAATGTAATTTGGTAATCTGTTCCATGCATATAAAGTGATTTGTTTTTTCAGTTTATATCTTGATAAAGCCTGGTATTAACCAGGCGAAAGCGCTTGATTGAATTTTGGCTGATGCTCGTTTTATATTTTTTGTTACGTCCATTAAAGACAGTTTAATAACATCTTTTCGGCTTGGTTGTCTTCAACTGTGGAATTATACTTTCTTTATTGGTTTTTGTGGCAAATTTTGACTTTGTTTTCTGTTTTTTTGCCATGGCTGAAGGCACAGACCTAGCGCACTTTCAAGATACACCAAATATACTCTGTGACGAACCCGATGATGCTCCAGTGACCAGAGGAGCATTTAGGCAGGTGTTATCTTTATTAATGCAACTGAATAGCATTTTAGCGTTGGATATTATTGACTCCTTTACCCGGTTACCTGGCAACCAACAACAGGGGTTGAGGAGGAAACCTGTGTCACCATTGACACAGAGTCTGAATGGTGCTTCGCAGGTGAAACTTCCTGGTGAGATTTCATTGGCCAATGCCGATCTACAGGAGCAGCCCATGAAGCAACAAACTAGTCGTTCGAATTGAGTTAACGGGGTCACGAAGGATTTTAACTTCAGTGTTTGGACAAAACAACAGTTTTCTTTTAAACAAGGTACTTTTTCTGCACACTGTAATAACAATAATGGTGCTGAACATGATTTTACTAACTTAAGCGACAAGCTTTATGCGTATAAAACTACACAGTTAGAAATTGATTATTTGGCGGAATGTGTGCGAGTACAACACATTCCCAAGGGATTGCGTTGTTTTAAATTTCCGAACAATGCTCTACCTGGGTCAAACTTGTACAACAAATTAATTAGTCTGCTTGACAGAACAGGACTGGAAATGCTCAATTTAATGATCAAAGATTATGAAGAAAAGGCGGATGTTCTGTTAAATGAACTTAATGTGTTAAATGACTCTGTTGTTAAGGATAAAAGTTTCTCTACTATTAAAAAAACTATGATAATGCTTTTCATGAAGTTGACCAGCATTGTATTAAAATTGTCAATCATAAGATAAAAAAGTTGGAGCGAGACCTTGCAGAATACAGAGATGGTATGGCCTATCCCTTACCAGGTAAGGGTAGGTGGAACAACAAGTATGTTTTCGACAAGGCTATTGATTCCAACAATATTGATAATGTTGCCTCACCAATAGGGGATCCACCTAGAAGGAGTGAGCGCTTAGCACAAAAAACAAATAAGAATTTGCACCAGGTTTTTCACTACCCTCAGGGCAGACCGGGGGGCAGGGGTACAGTACACCAACAACAGAGTTGGGGCAAACCTCGCAGGTAGACGCAATTGAAAAGCCAAATAACTGGAACACTGGGAATGTAACATCAGATTCCATAGATGGTGTTTGTATGGTTATGAAAAAGGATAATTTTTTTATATATAATTTCACTGATAACATATTAACACCTGAATACTTTGAGCTTTTTACCAGGGGTTTCCAATTTGTTCCTTTACGTTCATTAGATTTAACCAAGACATTATTAGATTTAAAACTTTTCATTAGACGGTTAAACTTGACTATTCAATTTAAAGGGCAAACATGTTTAAACGAGGGCTTTACAAGATCTAGTACATTAAACCCTCCTACCCACCCAGCTCTCAAGATATTTGAAGAACTAGTTGAAATGGATTTAAGGAAACAATATTCAATCAATATGTCTTCTCAACCCACTAATTTAGACCCTGAGTTATACCAGTTGATCAACTTTCTCAAAAAAGAGGGGGTCAGAGTTATGAAACCAGACAAGGGTGGGGGAGTGGTTTTAATGTACAATTGGGCCTATGACACGCATATGCATAATATGCTGCATGATACTGAGCAGTACGAGGTGGTCTCAATTAATGAGATTAATATAGCTTATTCTAAAATCAATTATTTATTATATGACCACCTAATGCAAGGGGCTATTAATGAGAAGTTATGGAATTTTTTACATGTTAACAAACCCATAACTCCGGTGATTTTTGGGATTCCCAAGGTTCACAAAGGTCTGGATCCTTTAAAATTTAGGCTGATTGTTGCAGGTGCGGGCAGTATTGTAGAACCATTGGGTAAATTTATTGATCAAACTGTTAAAAAGTTAGTTCTATCTTTGGACCATGTTTGCAAAGATTCCTGGGAGTTTCTCAACGGTATTGAAAAGAATTTTTACAATTCAACTAATTTCATGATAACTATTGACATCGTGGAATTATTTCCCAGTATCCCTCATTCCACTGGCTTAGAGTGGTTTAATGAGGTCTTATGTTCACACTGGAATTAGTCCCAACATTGTTAGGCTAGTAGTTGAATTTATGGAAATCATCCTTGAAAATAATTTTATTTATTTTAATGGAGAGTTGTTTAGACAAAAGAAAGGAGTGGCCATGGGTGCCCCATGTGCCTCGTCATATGCCAACATTGTACTCCATTACTGGGAGAATAAATTTATATTTTCAACTCCCTGGTCTAAGTTTATTACTCATTATAAGCGTTAACTGGATGATGTATGTTTATTATGGAAGGGAAGTCTGAATAATTTTTTGGACTTTATGACCTATATCAATTCCTCTACACATTTTTTAACCTTTACATACAATGTTAGTGAGGATGTCCTAAATTATTTGGCTATTTCCCTGTTCAAAGATCAACACACTGGTACTTTTCAGTCAAAAAATTATAGAAAAGCTACCTTTTCTAATTCCTACCTGCATTTTGATAGCGGTCAGCCCTTCCACCAGGAAAAAGGTACAATAAAGGGACAGTTCATCCGGGCATCCAGGATGTCCAGTACGGAAGAACTATTTTTGGAAGAAGTTTATTTTTTAAAAAATCTTTTTTTGGAAAGAGGCTACCCAACTCATCTGGTCAATAGCTTAGCGCAAGAAGTAATGACTAATAGAGAAAACAAATATTTTCCTTTATTGGGCACAGGTTTAGAGACAGATAGACGTGTGGAGCAAAATGTTCAATTTGACGTACACAGTGCTTTTATTCACACTTTTACTAAAGATTCTTTACAAGTTGAACAAATAGTATTAAGATATTGGCCAGTGCTAACACTTCAGGGAGACATAAATAAACTAGTGTCTAATAAACCTAATTTTGTGAACAGGAGGAACATTAATCTTAAGGGTATATTTGCGAGGCAACTTGTAAGAGTCATACACAGTCTAGTTCTAGACTTGGCACACACAAGTGTGGGGCATGCAAGCAATGTTCTTTTATTATTAATGACAGTAGTCTGTACATTGTTTCAAGGGGATATAAATTCAAAGCATTTGGCTATTACAACTGTGGGGCTAAAGGTGTCGTATATCTTGGAATATGCACCCAGTGTCTCAGATTTTACATTGGTAAAACTGAGAGATCTTTAAGGAAAAAAATTTACGAACATCTGTATGATATTTCAAAGAAAAAAGACACAAATGCTTTTTATAAGCACTCTTTATAATGCCCCAATATGCAGTTGAAATTTATGGTTTTAGAACAGGTTACACAGAGCCCAAGAAGGGGCGACTGGGAAACATCTCTGGAATACAGAGAATTGTTGTGGCAATTGAAATTAAATGCCACTAAACCCCCTGGGCTTAATGATAATGTTAGTATTGTAAGTGTGCTGAAGTTGAGGAGGGAAAGATTATAACATCACAGAATAAATTATAAACGCGATGTACAATACAATTTTTTACTACAGTGCACACATCAGTACATTATCAGTAGTCAATTTTTATAAGTAATGTATTTCACTGCATGTTTAGGTCAGGTGCTGATTATGCTTTACTTGAATACGAATTTGCAATTTTTAATATATATTTTTTTAACATATTTTTTTATATATTTTTATTAGTATGTGGATACATTTTTTATTCTGTGTATAGGCATGGTTTTAAAACACATACATATTTTTGATTTTTTGTAAATGCTTGTTTTTCATATAAGATACCAAGGTCTACATAGTTTTTTATGTGA
>NC_056725.1:944469976-944689025 GCF_019279795.1 Protopterus annectens | reverse complement strand
TGTACAAAATAACAGGACAAATGTCCATAAGAATTAATTGTAAATACACATACCCAGTTTGGTGTGGAATGGCATCATTTGTGAACATAAGGTAGGGTGGAAAAATATTACATTAACAACTTAAAATATCTATACGTATACTGTACATTTCTACTAGATGCAGATATATATCCCCTACATGTATTAGTACAGTTCCCTGTATGTAACCTTAGAAATGTTGGTGATGGAGATGTTACTGCTACATTAATATACATTCCATTTGTATTCCTATATGTTCATATCTGGCTGTTTTCAGGTAAAGTATCCTGCTACATTTGAACAGTTACGTACAGTTCTAGCAACACACTGATATTTGTGGGATCACAAGCACAAGCTGCTCATGTACCGGATTAACATGTACATACTATACATGAAACAGTTGAGGACTATAAATATTCTTCTGAGATACTGGCATTCCCATCAGCCAGTTTACATGGGCCTAGACAACTGTGGATGTTCAGCATTTCATACAATCATACTATCTCCATAATGCAAGGGTACAACAACATATCCAAAATGTGGGATGGACACAGTCCAGGTTTTGTACTTTATTAAAAACATTTCACTCTTTGGTTGTGGCTGTCTCATTCATTTCATTATGTAGTGCATGCAGTATACCTTTATTCCAGACTTCTTACATCTTTATTGGTAGCTTCAAACTCTTTCTCACACTCTCTCACTTATTTTATATTTACATTTCAGGATGGTACTTAATTCTAGGCTTTATTAACATTTATTACTGGGTTACAGCAGTCCTTTCCAGCTGACTCACTTATTTCATATGACAGTATATACAAGGATGTATTTAAGACTTGTCTGTCCGTTATTGATGGATTATAACACTAATTTTCAGGCTGAAGCAGTTATCTGATATTACAATACAGGTGGAAACTCTATTTGAGACTTGTTTAATCTTTATTAATGGATTGCAATACTCTTTTTCAGGCTGCATCACTTCTCTGATCTTAGAATACTAGCAGAATCTTTATTCTAGGCTTATTTGACCTTTATTACTGGGTTACAACACTGAAATCTTTTACAGGCTGTCTCACTTATATTCTATAATAATAGCAGCTGAATAATTACTAACCTGCCTGGTGGCGCAGCCTTAGCAGCCTATCAGCATAGGTTTGCCAATTCGTGGCATGAACACCTGCAGCTGTAATATAAATGAAGGGATATTGGAACATACCTATCCATACTATAGGCTAGAATAGCATTTCTTACATACTTAATTGCATGGATACTTACTCAGTAGTGGGGCACTGGGCATATGACGGGCCTCCTGGATCCATTGGTTCAGTTGGTCCTCTTTTCGTTGCTTCAGGTCTGCATGGTGGTGATGGACCTGCTCACCAGTCCTGCGAATGCCTGTGGCACTGGTAAGATCATGTGCCAACCAGTTCCACGCCTCTGCCTTATATTCTGCCCATTGAACCTGGCCCTGCATGAGTCGGCCTTCATGATGGTGGACTAGGAGCCAAACCATATATTTGGACTCCTCAATGCCCCTCCTTTGCGCTCTAAAGCGATTACCCTCTCCGACACCTGCCATCCTGACTGCAAATGGGTACCACAATCAGTTATGGTGTGTATTCCCACCTATGGAGCTTATATATGCCAGTTTTCCCACACTTATTTGTGATTGGCCGTTTTGGACATTTATCAGCTAAGAGCAAACAGGCATTGCATGGTTATATTTTCATTCATTCCTATATGTATGGTAATATGGGATTTCTAAGTACAACTGTCATGGCTTAGTGGTTTAGTACTTTGACTATGGTGAACAGTATCTCGGGTTCGACCCTCGTCATTGCTGTTTTATTTTACTACTGTCTAGACAGGCTAGGAGGTGCGTCTGTGTAAAGGCGACTTTGCTACACGTTGCCCAACGTTGCCCGACGGTAAGCTGGTTGGTGCACTGCGCAGCTCCGTGCAAACAGCTTACGCTGGGTAAAGCGTTATTTAGCTATGTGCAGTCATATTAAGCTGGGTTCAGCGCTGTTTATCTATGGGCACTTGTATTAAGATGGGCAAAGCGCTGTTTAGCTACAGGCACTCATATTAAGCTAGGTAAAGCGCTGCTTCACTACGGGCACTCATATTAAGCTTGTTAAAGCACTGCTAAGCTACTGGCAATTATGGTCCTTTTTATATATACATAACATAGGTTGTGTTCACAAATACATGGGCCATTTCATTACATTTTACTTAAATTATATTTATATATGTCGGGGAATTGTTTCATACTTATTTAAAGAAAAATGGAGAGGAATGTTGTGGGGCTCGAACCGTGACTACCTCCTCTTTGGGCGACGTTTCTACCGCTACGCTATTGCTACTTGGCCTAATTTGCATATGTAGATCTTATATGCTTTTCAATGTCATATCTGGTAACTGTGGCTGAGCGAAGGGCATACCCGCGCAAACGAGCGCAAATGCGGGCAAACATATTGGAAATTATAAAAAAAAACCATGAAACGGTTATTTTTAAATTTTAAACATTTTCACTAGGGTTTAGTCTGTGGGGATGTGTGGTGTTGTGTTTCTTGACATTTCAGCGGACACGCTTCTGGGTGTTTACTATCAGGACTCTAACTCTTCTGGTGGTGTGTCCCTTTGCAGTACTCGGCAATCGGACACGCCCTCTACTTTCCTACATGGACAATGTTAGACTAGAGTATGAGTCAGCATGACCTCATGAATATTCATGGCACGCTGACATCATACCATTCAACTGCAGCCTCTGAGTAAGACTTATTAAGTCTTACACGGAGGATTCGTGAATCCGGGGGTTTCTACAGCTAATGTAAATAATGCGAGGTGTATCCATTCACAATTGTAAGTTTTTTTTAGAATATTACACTAATGTATATAGGCTGAATGTGTAAGTGTCATTCCTAGTTGTATTATGTCATCACCTTGTTTATCTTTCATAATATATAGCTGTACAACTGACTGGCCCACAACTTTTTCTTTTCCTGAGTTGAGTCAACTAAGATTCATGCTCTGTCACGGCTAACAAATTAAAATAAAGTTAATGTTCAGAAGCAGGCACATGCACACACACACACACACAGACGCACACACACACACACACACACACACACACACACACACACGCACGCACACACACACACGCGCGCGCGTGCGTGCGCACATGCATGCACGCACACATGCATGCAAGGGCACGCACATAAATACTATGTATTTTTCTGCATGAGTAGCCATCATCTATGTCTTATATTTATTCATATTGCCTTGCAAAGAACACTGAAAGAATTATGCGCACGTACATCTCTCCCAAGTGACAGCCCTGTTTGCCAAGGAATTACAAATACTGGAACTACATTTCAAATTATTTTATTAGCACAGAGGTCAATTTTTGTGTTATGTATAATAAAGACACTGCTTGCAATTTATACTTTCCTACAGAGATTTCTTCTTCCTGCACAACAATTTTATAAGCAGCTCAGCAAGAGAATAATAACCAGGCTATGATTCTGTCATAGTGGTCTGTTAACTTCAGAACTCATGAAAGCAAATCCTGAGTGATTTGCAGTGTCACTAAAATCGTATAGTGAAATGGCAGACAGATATATGGGTAGGCATTTGTGACTAGAATGTTGCCTACACTAGGTATGTTGCATGCTGCTGTAAACCATGGAGTTAGATCCAACAGATTTATAAAGGCATTGCATACTGAAAACTTTACATTTCTGTGTTTAAAAATATCTACTGTTATTACAATTTGTGTTTAATTACTAGTTCTGTTTTGTTTTAATGAGAACGTGAGTGAGAGAGTGTGAGAAAGAAAGTGATGTATTTTTTTTTCATTTCACAACATTCGTCCACATTTTTATTATTTGCATGTGTCATAAATATGATGAAGTGGGCATAATTTTGTGAGTTACTGCCACATGGACACAAATGTAATAATAAATGCCCATGATTAATGTTTTTTATAGCTCCCCTTCCAGATCTACATATTTCTTTATATCAATTTTTCATGCATTGAAACTGCACTAAAGATTACTTTAGTTAGTAACAGTAGTAGTGGTAATAGTAATAGTAATGCGAATGGTAAAAGTAATAGTAATAATAATGCTAATGGTGATAGTAATAAGAATAGTGATAGTAATGCTAATGGTAACAATAATAGTGATAGTAATATAAATGGTAATGCTAATGATAATAGTAATAGCAATAGTAATCTTAACGGAAGAAGCAGAGGTATTCTTGACAAAATGTCTCCTTTTGATCTGCACAGATAGAGCATTATAATTTTATAGCTGCTGTTTTCCCATTTGCAGCACTGCTTACATGAGTGGGTTTGCAGGAAGCAGGATGTAAGTTATAGCACTCTAATCAAAACTAAGCGTGATTCACTGTTATTGTTGTTATTTAATCTGTTTCCACATTACTTTTTTGTTAGGCTAGCTTATGAAATAGTGATATATGTAATGTTACTGTCTGTACAGAATGCATCTTCCAAGCTCATATTTGTGCTATGGTTGTGTGGTCATCATATGCAACATATGAACATGTAGCATGCCATATGTGGACTGCATGAATGCACCTATCATCCCTAGTTGTGCTTAGCTTGAATGTGTCTGACAGTAGCCATTACCTGTTATACAGGAGTCAACTTTTCTGTGTAAAGGTGTACGTGAGTTCAGGAAAGCAGTGCCATTGTAAGCTAGGATAACTAGAAATTAGAAAAGGCACACTCAATAAAAGTGAATACAGAGAAACGTTTATAAGACACTGTCTTAAGCCTTGCTTTAACCATATGCCCAGCTTTAGGCATAGCTTAGCTGTGCACTCTGTCCTTCTGAAATACCACATCTAACAGCCCGATCCATTCTAGTGTTTATCTTTGGCCATCTTTAAACTTAAATCATTACAACTTTTCGCTATGAAATGATTATTTGCTAAACCTTCTGGCTCTTCTCATTCTTCTTATTTTTTTGTATTGCACTCCTATTAGCTCTTCTTAACAAAGCTACACTGTAGTACTTACTTCTCCAATGTTAAGAGGTATAGTGACTTAAACTGACACTGTTTGTATTAACTAATGTCCTCTTACTCTGCCCTGTATCAGTGATAAGCAGTACCTTGCAGAACTGCACTTCTCTGTTATGTGACGATCAAAATGCCTGAACATCAAATAACACAGTCTCAACCTGGGTGAGCGTGTGTGTGTGTGTGTGTGTGTGTGTGTGTGTGTGTGTGTGTGTGTGTGTGTGTGTGTGTGCTTTCCACATGTACAGTGTCTCTGTTTTTTTCCTCTATTATCCTTCAGTGCATAATGTTGTGCAAGCATACCTATCAACTTCTTTGCCAAATAATTCTTTACAAATTCAAAAGTAATGGGGGAACAAAGGTCAAAAATCAGAGACATTTTTTTTAATATTACTCTTATTCACAAGTAATGATAACAGAACAACAGATCTGAATCAAGATGCATTTTCTGAAGAATAAGAGTATGACATTTTAATGTATGACATTACTAACTGACAGTAACCCTCAGCAATTTACCTAAAAATCCAAAAAATGTATAAGAGACAAGGCAAAGTCAGGGGCATTCTGCAAAATGAGAAATAGCTGAGAGGTATGAGTGCAACCCTACAGATTTCAGTGAGGTTACCACCCAATGCCCTTAATGTGACCCAGGTGACAGGAATAAATCGGTGTCTCTGGAACTGGAGAAGACAGCTAATCTGTAATGATGTCAGGGCCTTACCCTCTATACCATGGAGCAGCTCCTACACATGAATGTACACCATGGCTTGTGGCTATGTTGAAAGCCTTCATGGACACAGTGGAAGACAATTGCAGGGGAGAATGTTTGTATCTGCAGTGGTAGGGTTATGCAAATCTTGAACATCATGCTGGAAGTAGCCCCCGTATGTTGAAAATGCATGTTGATGCAAAATAGGGTTACCACCTTTTCAAATGCCCAAAGTGGGACATTTTTGGTACAAACGTCAGATTTTGCAGGCCAAAACATACCCATGACCAGTACACAAAGGAGAGAACTTCCCTTTTTTGTCTAAATAACAGCTTTTTCTTGTAGCATTTTAGTTGCTTATTCTGTTTCTTATAAAAGTTAGGTGTTTCAGATACAGTATAACTGTTTTATGCAACTATTACATAAAATATAAAACCTAATTTTGTCTTAAAATCTCAGGACATTTGCCATTTTTACAATTTTTTTGCAGGACACAGCTGCCCAAAGTGGGACTATCCCTCGCAAAGTGGGACAGGTGGTAACCCTAATGTAAAACCATCAAACATTTTAAATGAATTAGAGTAATATTTAAAGATCGTCCCTGATTGTGAGCCTTTTCCCCCATTATTATTGGCTTTGTCCATAATTCTTCAGTTAAGAAGTTGGAGGAATGTATGTCATATACTTTGCACAACAATGGGTATTATGGATGCTGCAGCTGATGTTTGTCGATATTACTGTCCTTACAACAGTGAGTTTTGTATTGGAGACTGTGATAGAGCCAGGTTTTGTGGAAAAGGCTGTTCCTGGGGACAATGTCTGGGCTGCCAACTTCATGATAATCATACTGTGTAACATACAGCATACTACAAACAGCTATCAGTCCCCCTGACATGTCTATATAGTGTAACTTGACTTTCAGCAAGCTAAACAATCACTTCACTATGTTATCATGGCATCTGACCAAACTTTATACGTTCTGTATGAGTATCATCATCCAGGGCTCCAGGGAGTACCTTGCATCACCTGTAACACAGTAGTGGCATATGTGGAGGGTGTGAGATATGTGTACATACTGTCTGTAGTTGTAGACATACTGGTGTATCACTGTACTTGTACTCAACTAATAGGACAACTGTAGAGTGCTTCTGAGCTGGAAGTGGTGATATGGATGTCTGAGAAGCAAACATATGGCTTAGTTAATTATCTTGGTCAGCTGAGGTGATTGACACAGGGGGAAAACACATACCTAATTAGCATAAGTTGCTCCCATGGAATGCCTCATTTGCAAATAGCATGGCTGAAGAGACAGCCTCCCATTACAGACTGTGTCAAGTCACTGCAAAGGGCTTGTCCCTGAAATGGAAAGGATTACAACCAGTAAGAAAATGGATTCCATTAGTCTAACATTTACAGCAGCCCTTTCTGAATCACAGTGCAGGCCTGAAAAACTTTTTCGTCTCCCTTGTTTGGTATTGTTAATTAATATTTTCACCACATTTAGTAGTGTAGTGAATGTATTGTTACATTTTATTAAATTTGTACTTCTAATACTAAAAGTAGTGTTAGCCATTTGCACCAGTAGAGGACTTAGGGAAGTAACAGCTCTTGTATTGTGATGCATTTTCTGAACAATTAGATGATTCTTCATAAAATACATCATGATATATCATGATGCATCACTTTTTACTGTATTACGTCCTCTGTTAGTACAAAACACTAAAATTCTGATTTGTTAACCACTTGCTTTCTGTAAGGATACAGTGCTTTAATCTTTTTACTGATTTGCAACTCTGGAGGGGGGTTGGAGTTGGCATATATGTCAACAGTCTTGCTCTTGACTTCTGGACAAAGCTGGAAGGAGCAATAGCCAACAAGAGGAAGACTTTTTAAATATTAATCTAACTTACTTAACAAGTTAATAGACCAAGAGGTTCCTTATCATGATGCATTTACTGCATACAGGAGGAATGAAACTTTAATAATCGTCATCAACCCCTTTTTCCCATTTTCCTCATGGGATTGGAGTGTCGTGCAACTGTCGCCATCTCGCTCTATTTAATACAACTCTCCTGCCTTCTTCAACACTCATACCTGACTGTCACAGGTCTTCTCTCAAACAATCTAGCCACCTCTTTGCTGGATACCGTCATTTCCTCTTGCCTTCTACCTGTCTGTCCCAAATCATCACCAGATTGTCTTCTGCTTTTCTGCACATGTGCCTGCTCCACTATAATCTGTTCTCTTTACCCTTTTCTGCAATAGGAGCTGCTTTGGCTTCTACTTTTATGTCTTCATTTCTTCAACTGTCCCACAGTGTGTGTCTTTCCACCCATCTCAGGCACTTCCTCTCCATCGCCGCTAGCTTTCTCATCTGCTCTGCCTTTACTGCCCAGGTTTCTGTAACATACAGTAGTACAGGTCACACCACTGTATTGTACACCTTACTTTTCAGCTTGTTTGGCATTTTTCTGTCATATACTACATACGACTCTCTGTGCCAGCTGGCTGCAGCCACTCTGATTCTAGTTTTGACCTCCTCATTCAGATTTCCCTTTCCTCACCCACCCATCCAAGAAACTTGGAGCTGTTGACTTGTTTCTCAATTCTCAGCTTCTTCTAGCCTTCCCAATTTGCTGCCATTCCAACTGTCTTGTCTGTACTCAGTTTCATCATATCAGCCTTCAGGTTTGCATTCCATTCCCCTATCCTTTGCCGAAGTTCTTGCTTAGAGTCTGCCTGTAAAGCCACATCATCTGCATACAATAAGTTTGTTGCTCTGTTCCCTCTGAGCTGTTTGCTAATGTAGCCTATCACCCGTAAGAACAGTAACGGGCTCAGAGATGAACCCTGATGCACACCCACTCCCACTGGGAAACCCTCTGTAAGATCAGCCCACAGTGGTATTTTTCCCCAACTGTCTCACCTGTTCTGCTAAGCCACTCCCCATTTTAGGAAGCTCTTTCTACTTCTATATTATACAGGAACATCACTAGGTGGCACTACATACCCACTCTTTCTACTAATTCCTGGTAATATCATGTTTCCCTGTCCCCTGCAGCCCTAGGGACTGAAATAGTTTCCTAGTGCTTTTTATTTTTAAATCTCGGTTTTAGACCTGGTAAAGCCTCGCAGAGTTAGATTAAACTTAACCTTAGTGATAAGCTTACCTCTGAGTTTGCCAACAGCACTGTGTGCTTGATAGAGAATTTGTTACTGATTGATTTTCAGACTTCTCCTCATGCCTCCTCTCAGCTCAGCCCGCTCTGTTCACCCTTCAGACTCACTCCACTCCCCTACCCTGCCCCCAAATTTCACCCGTCCCCACTATCTGTACTTTTATCCTCTCCACTAATCCCTCCCATCAGCCAATCATAACAATGCCTACATTTTCTGTCCCCTATCAACCACAGCACCCCACCCACCTCCTAGCTCTAATCTCTACTGGCACAACCATGCTACTACTATACTTGCTGACACTTCTTAGATGCTGTTGCCTAACAAGCCTTAACACTTTCCATACTACTATAATTAAACCTCCAACCTACTTCACTGCACCACCACTCCCAGTATTATCCATTACCCACCCACTAATTACTTCTCTCTCTCCACTTCAGTCTCCATCTCTATTCACCAAATACACTATCAGTTGCCAATGACATACAAACAAAACATATCACTAAAACATGACAGGCTCATTACCAAATTTATTAAACTAATGAATACTGCCATATCCAAAATAGCCCTCAGTGATGACATACACCCTAATCCAGGACCAAGCATCTTCAACTCCACACCCAACAATCTGTCTAAGACTTCCTCCTTCACACAACTAGCAGCTAACAGAAAATCATCTGACCTCCTTCTTCTGAGCCTAAATATCAGAAGTATTTTTTTAAATATTATCTAATTTTACAAAAAACTTAATAAAACAATAGAGTTTGCATCAGGATGTATTTTCTAATCAGTAATAAGTTATGAAAGTCTAATGTCTGGCATTAATGACTGTAAACCTCAGTGATTTCACAAATGACATGCTGGATATATGAAGCAATATCAGGGACATTCTGCACAGCTAAGAGGTAGGCAGCCTGTGCCAAAAAGATGTATGGGCCACCAGAGGACACAACCACTGAAAAGAGTTATTAGCACCAGAGATGATACTGTGTGATTCAGAGATGTACAAATTAGCCAGTAATGAGGTCTTCCTTAATGTGGTTAAACATGTCTCTGAATCATATTTTCCACAAGTGTGTCAGCTGCAACTTTTGGCATCCGGAGTTTGCATGACTGCATGGATTTTTTTTTTTACAATACAGCTGATATTTTATATATATATATATATATATATATATATATATATATATATATATATATATATACACACACACACACACACACACACACACACACACACACACACACACACACACACACATATATATATATATATATATATATATATTTACACACACACACACACACACACACACACACACACACACACACACACACACACACACACACACATATGTATATATATACCTATACCTATAACTCAACATTTACTGCCATCAATACACCTGGCATTGATCTCATTTCATAAAACATGCACAGCACTCTAATCTGACATGATCAATCCATAGCTGATCACAGCAGCATGCAGGCAAAAATTATGAGTTGCTAATATAACACTGCAGTAGTGATCATCTCTACCTAATTAAAAACAATGACAAAGAAATGTGGATGTTCTCATGGAGGTTTCAGGAGCAGCCTTAGGTCAACTGGTGCCCTAGGCAAAAGGGCTCCATGGCACCTCTACCACATGATCCAGTGCCACCATCCTGGTCTACCTACACCAACTGAATACTGGAAAAGCACCCCTACTAGAGCGGTGCCCTAGGCGGCCGCCTAGTTAGCCCATGCCTAAGGCTGGCTATGGGAGGTCTTGGCCCCTACCCCCTTATTTATATTTATTTATTTTTTAACATTTATTAACCAGGAAAGTCCAACTTGGAACGAAACCAATTTTTAGTGGTGGCCCAGGGAGAAATGCTCCAGATGTATGTCTTTGTAACGTGGCAGGAAACCAGATCACCCAGAGGAAACCCAAAAAAACCCAGGGAGGACATACAGACTCCACACAGAATGCACTCTAGCCGAGAATCGAACCAGAGAACCTCTTGCTATGAGGTGACAAGAGATAACTACTATACTTGCTGACACTTCTTACATGCTCTCTCCTAACACTTCTTACCGCTTTCCATACTACTATAATTAACCTTCCAACCAACTTCACTGCACCACCACTCCCAGTATTATCCATTACCCACCCACTAATTGCTTCTCTCTCTCCACCTCAGTCTCCATCTCTATTCACCTAATACACTATTAGTTGCCAATGACATACAAAGAAAACATATCACTAAAACATGACAGGCTCATTACCAAATTTATTAAACTAATGAATACTGCCATATCCAAAATAGCCCTCAGTGTTGGCATACACCTTAATCCAGGACCAAGCGTCTCCAACTCCACACCCAACAACCTAAGACTTCCTCCTTCGCACAACTAGCAGCTAGCAGAACATCATCTGACCTCATTCTTCTGAGCCTAAATATCAGAAGTATAGCTAATAAAACCCACGACCTCCACGCCAACATATCACTATACTCCCCAAATATAGTCATCCTCACCAAAACCTGGCTCAAACCTCACATCAAAAGTGAGGAAACACTCCCACCAGGATATTACATACTTCACCTGGACAGGCTATCCAAAACAGGAGGTGACATAGCTCTAATGTTTAAACTCCACCTAAACATCCACACCATTAACTCATCAGCCTTTCAGATTGGTAATGAAGAAATCCTATACACCAATCTCAAACTCAACTCATATAAAACAATAAACATAACTGGATGCTACTTCCCACCTGGTCATAAAATCCCACTCCTGGAAAACCTCCTCATTTGGGTTAACTCTCCCACATGAAACCAGAATTCTAGGTGACTTTAATATTGACTGGCTCTAATGTACCAACAAGCATTCAGCCAACCATCTAAATCTTCATGGGCTCTCACAACTTAACTTATAAAGTCCCCTACCCGGACTGACAAAAAGTCCAAAAAACTTTCCACTCTCGACTGGATATTAGTCCATAAAGCTCCTCAGCTGGCTGGCTGTCTACCAGACAGCCTCAGTGACTGCAATCCAACATTCCTTCTGAGGCACCACCCAAACAGTACCAAACCTATCATCTATCAGCAAATTCAAAACAGGGTGAACTTCAATCCCCTCATCTTTACATTTTCCCTAAAAAAATGTAACTGGTCACCACTAAAATACCTCAACCTAGATGAAGCAGTTCATTTCCTCAATTTGACCTTCCTTAACATCCTATACATGCATGCCCCTATAAGAAATGCCACAGTCAAGTCACACTTTGCCCCTTGGCTTTATAAAGACACTAGGTCATTAATGAAACTTAGGGACAAGGCTTGGGACCACTGGCACCTTATCAAAACTCCCTCCTCTAGACAGTCATTCCTGGAATTGTGCAACAAGATCAAAAAGTAAATAAAGTTTGGCAAAGTCCAATATTACCAGTCTGTCCTAAACTCCTCCCAAAACAACCCTAAGCAGTTCTGGTCCTCCATAAACTCCATTCTCCACCCAGGTAAGGTTGGCACCCCCCCCCCCACCTACCTCTCTCCCTTTCTCCAGTAGTATCGCTGACTCTTTCAATAAACACTTTACTGAATCCATTCTATCTGTGGTCAAGCAATACAACCTCACCCTCCCCACAAACCCAAATACTTTTTTCCACTGTCTTTTCTTTTTCTCCTGTGCCCACCTCCATAATAAAAAAAACTTCTGCTAAAGCTTAAGCCTACAAAACTTGCTGCTGACAACCTTCCCTGTGATTACCTGAAAATAGCAGCCGATGCCTAGCATATCCAGTCTCTGTCTAATAAACCAATCCTTATCAGAATAAAATGTCCCTTCACTTTGGAAAATATCCCACATAATACCCCTGCATAAAGGTGGCTCCTTCACTGAACTCTCCAACTACCGCCTCATAGTCAACCTTTTTCCACTATCCAAAATACTTGAGAAATGCATTCACTCTCAAGTCCTAGACTATTTACAAACTAATAACTTTCTCTCCAGCACCCAACATGACTTTAGGCCATTCCATAGTACTATCACAGCCTTACTCTCTTTCACTAACACTATCCTTCATCACAAAAACAATGGGCTGTTCTCTTTTGCCACATTCCTGGACCTGTCCAAGGCTTTTGATATGGTCTTACAAAAACTACTACTCTCTGTTCTCACTAACCTCTCCTTTTCTCAGTTAGCTACAAATTGGTTTCACAGCTATATAGATGGTCACCAACAATCCATTGTGTGGCATAATGACCTATCACCTCTACTTCCTGTCACACTTGTTTTCCCCAAGGATTCATCCTTGGACCACTGTTATTCTCACTCTTCACCAATAATCTATTCACAGCCACTAAGCAGGCCATTCTCATACAGTATGCAGATGACTCAACTCTCATCTACTCAGCCCCAACTATATTAGAACTTTATAAGATCTCACAGGAAGCCTTTTTCTCTGTAGAAAATTGGCTATCCAATGCCCAGCTGATACTCAACCCTAAAAAGGCTAATCTCCTCATCTTCCAACCCATTAAACCCAACCTAACTAATCCCCACTTTAATATTCTGACCAACAACAATGCCATCACCTACCCAAAAGAAAACACCAAACTACTTGGCATTGAGATTGACAACTATCTTAAATGTGACACATTTCTCTAATCATAAAAAAGGTCACAAAAAACTAGGATCATTATATAGACATAAGCAATACCTCACTAAAGCAGACAGAATCTCAGTTGCCAAGTCCCACCTCATTTCAACCTTACTCTATGCCTCTCCTATACTTACCAATCTTAGACAAACTGACCTAAACAAGCTAGAGGCCTGCTACAACAAAATAGCCAAATTTGCCACTGGGTCATCCTACAGCAGCCATCACTGCAACTCACTTAAAGAACTCGATTGGCTCAAACTCCAGCAACTTCAGCTCAATTAACTCTCCTTGCTCATAAATTAGTAAACCATCTTCAAAACATACCCTCCCTTCAAACCCTTCTCCATTCCTACTCTACTACTAGACCACTACGCTCCAGCAACAAAAAAGCCACTCCAAATTACAAAGCCAAGAACTCAACAAAAGAAACTCTTTTCTCCTGCATAATATCCAAACTATGAACCCCCCCCCCATTACCACCCTACCTGCATCCTATCACTTCAAAGCTGAACTAAAAGTCCACTTAAAAAGCCACTGGTATGTCCTTGTACCAATCCAGACAAAGACTCACTTATGTTCCTCTCCTCACCTCCTGTCCTGCACTCCCCTCCCTTACCCACCCTGCCTCCCAAAATCAGATCATTATATCCCCCCCTTTCTTTTCGTCTCCCTCTGATTTTTTTTCCTCTAACCCTTCCCACTTACATCACCATATGATGTATGTCAGCTATATGTCTGTTAGTGTACTTAACTATAACTGTCAATTTAAACAGTTTAGAAGGTGTAATTGCTTATTCTTATTATTTATCTTAACATACTTATCAACATATTATAATAACAAGCATTCTATGTCATTCTATGTTTACACTGTCACTGCTAAATGTATTATTACTTTTTAATGCATATTGTTACTTTTTATGTACCTCAGTTGGTTCTTCTTACATCCTTGCTGTTCATGTTTAGTACAGATTTTACTTGCTTTGCATTATTACTTGTGTTGTTTGTGTGGAGCTTTTCTCCCTGGGCCTTCGCTGAAAATGGATCTGTGTCCAGTTGGAATCTCCTGGTAAACAAATGTAAATAAATAAATAAATAAAAAATCAAACACTGTTCATACTTGAGTAATTAGGTCATTTTACATAGCTTGCTTTAATTCTACCAACGTTTCTGTGACTTCAAACCACCACAAGACTGCTGAAATCAGCTTTCTGGGGATCTTGTCATATGCTCTCTCCAAGTCTAGGAATGCCTAGTTGGACTCTTTCCTCATCTCTTGCTTCTTCTCAACTATCTGTCTCACTGCAAACATTGGGCCAGTTGTGCTCCTTCCTGATGTGAATTTGAACTGCTCATTTCCCATTTTACTTTGTACTACTCTGTATATTCATTTATCACTCATCCTCTCCAGACTTTTCGTGTAGTGTGACAGTAATTTGATACCTTTGTATTACCCACAGTTGTGAATGACCTCTTTGTTTTTGAACACTGGCACTAGTATGCTTATTCTCAAGTCATCTGGGATACATCTTTCTCTCCATACTGCAATGATTACCCTCAGGAGCCATTTCACCCTTATCTCAACTAGCATCTTTATAATATCAGCTGTGACCTCATATGAGCCTGCTGCTTTCCCTGTCTTTATTTTCCTTAGAGCTGTCCTTACTTCTTCTATGGTGGGCTCTTCCTCTTCTCTGCGTTGGGGACAGTACAGCTTCTATGTTTTTTTGTCATTCAGCAGCTGCTGGAAGTACTCCTTCCATCTGCCTTTGATGTCCTGCGGACTGGTGAGGAGATTGTTACTGGCATCCCTTATGAGTGGTGTCTGACTATCTTCTTTATATTTCTGTCTTTGCTTTGCAACCTGAAATAGTTTCTTTGTGGCATCTACTCACTTACTTTCCAAAAGCTGGTAGAATGCCACTGATATTTTTTTCTTTGCTAATGCAACTCCTTTCTTAGCTTCTTTGTTAACCAGACAGTATTCCATCCTAGCCTTGTCCATCTTTTATATATCCCACTTTTTCCTGCACTCCTTCTTTCTTTTGATGATGTCCTGGACTTTTGTATTCCACCACCAGTTTCCTGAAGTACCCAATTTCCATACGTAGCTCAGCCACATATCTGTGCTGTAGTCCTCACACGTTTTGAGGTGCTACCATTCATTTTCAATTCCCCCTATTTCCTGTTCTTCTAGAGGTGCTAGCACTCTGAGTAATTTCTTGAACTGTTCTGCTTTCTCTCCAGTCAACTTCCAGGTCTTCAGCCTGGTCTCTGTTGACCTTAGAGCCTTCTCTGACCACTATGTGCAGCTGATTGTGGCAACCAGTGGTTCATGTTGTGGCTAATGTCTGGCATTATTGACTGACTATAATCATCATGATCTGCAGGGGGCAGGGAAGAAATTAAGAAGCAACATCAGGGACCAGAAGCATAGGTAGAGTTTGTGTCATCTGGGGATTTCTTTGAGTAGTCTGCTCCTCCCCTCTCACAAAATCATAGTCAAATGGGACCCCCCATACACAGCCCTCCCCCTGCAGCCATTCCAGTGTCCCATAACTTGGATATTTCTCCTCATTTACCATAAACACTGTAATTGGCAAACTGCTCTATGCTTACTTCTACAATTATTTGGATTTAATTTAAAACTTTAATTGTACATTTTATAGCACAAACACTGATGGGCATCTGCTAAACAAAGCAATACAGTCTCACAATGAAAACAGACTTAGTATTAAAATGTCTCTGCCCTTGAAACTCACATTCATTGAAACAGCATTGAAACCCACATTCAAAGAAAATGCATCTGGCCAGTGGTGGATAAAGTTTACCTTTGGGTCATTTTCAAATCATAGGCCCCTTGCACACATGTTTAGGACCATGCAAACATACATGTGTTCCTTGATTCACCTTCTTGATTCTATTAAATTATATTCCTTGTATGATAAAGCACACTTGTTAGAACACGTTTTAAATAGATTGCTGTCAACATTTTTCCAGTAAGCAATGAAACAAAATGTATGAACCAATAATGAAAAAAAAAAAATCTGCCCAATTCAGAACATTTCCATCATAAAACTTTACTCAAACTTCTGGCATTACAATCCACCAATATCAGTAAATATGCATAATCTCTGCAGAAGTAAAAGTCATCCAAATAATTCCACATTAAAGAGATCTGTAACTAATGAAGAGGTTGCTGCTAGCAAACAACTTTATATTTCATTGTTTCATCTACAAATAAAGTGCCTGTTGCCCTTGCAGAAAAAAATGCCTGTGTTATCTTAAAAATGATAAGTTGGTAATATTGCAATATGGAATGGATGACAAACTGACAAGAGGTTCATAGTTTCTAGGCAGCTATCTCAGCATCACAATATTAAATCATCTTCATTTTCAGTCATTTTTTTGTAGCTCATATTTCTAGTGCTTGTAAGCTTACTTGAATGTTGTACTGATAAAAGAAGAGGTGGACAGGCTGTAGGAAATAAGGAGATGCAGACAGCAAGACAAGACCAGAACATCTTGTGCAGTACAGAGTTGATTACCCAAACTAATTGGGACCTACAGTAGTTCAGATAATCAGACTGTTGATAATCAAACATTTAGTTGAACCAGATAAAAAACTAGTAATAATGTTTTTGATGAACATTAAACACGTGTTTCATCTACAAATTCAATGTCTGCTAGCATAGAAGAATACATTTCCTGTGTTATATAAAAAAATGATACTGTAAGCTGGTAATATTACAAAAGGGAATGGATGGGCAAACTGATAACAAGTTCATAGTTACTAGGCAGCTCCTCCAAAGAAGGACATTCAGAGGACTGCAGCATCTACCCCCTTTAAAGTACAACATAATAATTATCAGCAATCCATCTACATACTGTGAGAGTAGAACCCACAGTCTTCTGCATCAAAGACAAGCATACTTTCAGTTGTGCTTCTAACAATGCTTTGAAACACTTTAGCACAATAGTGATATAATTTGCTAAACAACAGCTGCACATTGCAAAAAAACTTGCATAAGCAGCACTAAACTGTTCCCCTGAAGCTCTCAGCTCATTGTAAAATGCACTTGACACTCAACTATATCTCTCAACTTTGCCACACAAGAAATCTGGAGAAGCCAGAATTTATGGAGGGGGGGGGGACAAAAGTCCAAAACCAGGGGCACATTTTAAACATTACTTGTATAATCTTAGAAAGTTGCTGGAATAAAATGTTTTGTGTTACCATGGATTTCCTGAAAGATAGGACGACTGAAACTTAAATGGCTGTCCTTATTTATTGAATTAATTCCTCACTAATTTGCTAGAAAACCACAAGTGTTAAGAGGAACAGACCACAAGTATGAGCCAAGCCAAACATTCCAGACATTCTGTGGACTCAACTCCTTTCAGCAGCCTTAAAATGCTACACATATTCCCTATTTTAACAAGTAAAGGAGCAGCCTTAAAATTCCAAAACACACACCTTTAACAAGTAAAGCAAAGAAGATGGAACACTTACAAATTCTGTGAATGTTCGATGTAACTCTTAGGAAGGATGATTGATGCTCTACTATATTTAAAATTGCAAGCTGGCAGAAAGAACAGGATGTCTGTGCGACAATGCATGCACATACATCACACGGCAAGTGTGTGCGACCAGACCATTCTTAAAGAAGAATTCCCTTAAAAACAAAAACAGTATTTTTTTTTTTAATTAAAGTAAATGTGATAGTATCAAAAGAGACACCCGTGGTGGGCTGCCCCTCTCGCAGTGATTGATTTCAAAATCTCCTGCAGTTTACGTTAGAACAATGCAACATCCTAATGTAGAGATTTCTGGGACTTGCTGTTCTTGGTGAAAGTCTTCTGCCAGGTCTTAAAAGCCCATATGTGTTCCTGCAGAAAGTCTTCCTCAAGGTCCTAATCCCCTGTGATGTTTATGGACATCTTCCAACTTATATTTACAGAAGAGGTTTTTATCAATCCCCAAGCCAACTTGGGACCCCCACAGTAAGACGGGTGCTATTCAGCTGCCTAGATTGCCTTGTGCTAGATCTGGTTCTGGGAAGACAGTGTCACTACCAGGCTAGGTATGGCCATCAGTGGGGTTGTGATGATGGGTACCAATAGAGGGTAATCCTGTGATTGGCTTCTGTGATAATGTGTGAGGGGCTTGGTAGAGTTGTAGAGGAGTAAGCTGATCCAGTTGAAATCTATGATATGGTGAGGGAGGTATGGGTGTTACATGAGTTGTTCATCCTGTGGTAGTATTGTCGTGGTTACCTTAATACATTTTTTTTTATTCAGACTTTTCATTTGTTAGATTCTTTTAATTGAGCAACTGGTATTGAGTCCTGGTTGAATACAAGCATTTAAGCAGATCTACCATTTAATATCTCTTTTTTTTCCAAAAGTGTTTTGTTTCAATCAAGCTTTGTCTTGTTAAAGTGATCCAATACGTGAAAAGACAAGGTATTGTGTCTTGTTTTTTCTAGTTTGTGCTTGGCTAGGGCACTTCTAGTAACACTGTACCTAATGTCAGATAGATGTTGAGAAAGGAAGAGCTTAAGCTTGTTCAACTGCCTTTCTGATATAGAAAGTGAGACATTTGGAACCTTTAGCACCATACATGACCATTTCAGTGTTACAGTCAGACCTCTTCTTGCTGTGGAATTTTTTAACCTGTGCTAGAACAGCGTAAATGGTCTACCTCACTCATGTATTTCCAAAAGCTGCAATTTTGGGCTCGAGATTGCTGGGTGCATCTCTCATTTGTTTCTTTCTCTCTCTATCTCTCTCTTGCTTCTGCTTTTGTTTCTAAGGTTGTCTGTGATACTTTTCTCTTCTGTAAAACAAAGCCAGTGATGGGTTCTAGTGTTTCCTGATTTGTCTGTTGCTTTCAGTAATGATCCTGTTGTCCTACATAATATTCCTAATTGCCACCTGATCTTGGTTGAAGGTAATGACCATGCTACATTTTCAGATTTCATTCTTTGGATCTGTGTATAGGCTTCTGAATAATAGTGCAGTCTGGGAGTCCAGGATGGTTCATAGGTTCATAGGTAAGTACTAGGCTATCTGCCCAAGGGCATTTATAAGCCTAGCCAGAGTGTGTTGGCTTTCGCCACCCCCTTAGATTAGTTCCTTGTGCCTCTGCCATCCACCCGTCAAGGTTTCTCTTGAAGAGTGCTAGTGAGGGGCTCTGCCTGATGTATATTGGAATCTTGTTCCAAAGCATGGGGAGTCTCTGGGTCAGGAATCTATCCCGCAAGCATGTCCTATTTATTATTGTGGTAAGGTTTATATCCCTAGAGCATGTGGATCTCAGGGATTTGTTTTTTTTTTTAGGTGGAGCATATCCATCAATTTTGGGTTGGACGTGGCCTTGTATGTCAAGCAGAGATCACCTCTGAGTAAGCAGTATGCAACCGAGTACAGCTGGAGATTCTTTAGTCAGGCTGCATAGATCATCTGTTTGAAGCCAGTAATCCTCTTGGGTGAGATACTTTTGTGCTCTTTCCAGCGTTGCAGGTGTCTTGTAAGGTACATCCCAAATGGGGCGTTGTATTCTATAATGGGTCTAATAAGTGATGAGTAGAGAGGCACAATAACCTCCTTTGTTCTGGATGAGAACCCTTTTGAGATTAGGTGGGCCACGTAGAAGGATTTTCTAACCACCTTGGCAATATGATTATCAAAGGAGAGATTGCTATCTACGTGGGTCCCCAGATCCCTTATTACTTTTTCTGTATTTAGGGGACTACCACCTATGTGGTAGTTTGTGGGTACTTTGTTTTTTCTAAAGGGGATGACTAATCATTTTTTGACATTCAGCTTGAGGCCATGATTTTGAGACCAGGTATCCATATCAGTGAGACCCTTCTTGAGGGTGCCTGTATCAGCCGGAGAATCATTTATGGCCCCTAGTTTGCAGTCGTCTGTGAACTTGGTCAGCCAAAGTCCTCCTGTGCTTGCCTGTACCTCTGAGAAGTATATACCGAACAGGAGGGGTCCTAGGACTGAGCCCTGGGGGACGCCACTTGCAACCGGTTTAGAGTTGAACCTAGAGTCTGCAACTCTCACCATGTGCGTTCTGTCCGTGAACCAATTTGCAACCCATCCCATGACGTAGGGGTTAATGTTCAGGATGGTAAGTTTGTCTATAATGCCAGAATGGGGAATGGTGTCAAAAGCCTTTGCGAGGTCTATGTAGGCTGTGTGGACCTCCTTACCCTCATATAATGCCTTGGTAACTGTCTCAAAGAAGTCCAGCAGGTTTAGGAGGCATGATCTGCCCTTAACAAAGCCAAACTGGGTGGGGTCCAAAGTTTGGAGGTTCTCAATGTCTCTATTAATGGGTTCCATGATGATGCGCTCCATAGCCTTGCAGACCAGGCTAGTCAGGCTTATAGGGCAATAGTTCCTGGGGTCCGTTGTGGCTCCACCTTTGTGGAGTGGGATAACTGTTGCTTTGCACCACTCTGTGGGTACATAGCCTGTAGACAGGCTGAGTTTGAACAGTGTGTTTAGGTGAGGGGTTAGTTCATTTTGGAGCTCTTGTAAGACACAGCCTGGAACACCATCCGGTCCTATTGAGGCTGTGTTTTTGGCTTTGGATAGGGCTGTTTTAACCTGTGTGCTGGTGATTGCCAGGGCCTTACATTTTTCTGGTATGGTCATGGGCCCTTTAGGGGGTGAGAGGGGTGTGATGTTTGCAGTGAACCTGTCTGCCAAAATGTTGGCAATATCAGTCGGTTCAGTGTATTTTGTGCCATTCTGCACCAACTCAGAGCAGATCTGAGAGTTTCCACTTAGGTTCTTGACATAGCTAAACAATGCTTTGTGGTTATCTTTGGAGTCCCTGGCAATTTTTCTTTTGAAGTTAGCCTTGGATGATTTAATGAGGGATCATAGTTTCTTGCTGATACTGATCAGGGATGTCTTTTCTTCTAGGGATTTTGCTCTTATCTGTACTAGTTTCCTCCTTCTATTGTAGAGCCAGTTTATAGCAGGGGTCCACCAGACTGTTTTCCTTTTCTTGAAGGAGTGCGTCTTGGTTTTACTTGGGATAGCATGATCCATGCATTCCTGCAGATGGTCATAGAGTGCCTTTGTGTAGGTTTCAGCAACTTGGACAGCATTGTCCATTGGCGTGAGGGCTGTGAACCTTTCCACCTCAGTCTTAAGCAACATGAAGTTTGCTTTTGAAAAGTTTTTCGCAGTGGTTTCCTTGATTGGAGTTGGGGGTGGAATGTGAATATCCAGAGTGATTAGTCTATGGTCTGATCTAACCAGTGAGGGGTTGACGTCACCCATGTTGGTGATGACCAGGTCCAATATGTTGTTCCCTCTGGTAGGGGTGTTGACCAGTTGATCCAGGTCATTCAAGTTTATAAATTCTAGGAAGCGTTGGGCAAGGGAGTTAGTACTTGAGTAGTTCTCCCAGTTAATGTTTGGGTAGTTGAAATCACCCAGTATTAGGGTGTTTGGTAGGACCTTCATATTTCCCAGTGTCTCCAGAAATACAGAATGGGGGTCCTGGGTCATGGTGGGTGATCTGCAGCAAGCTACGATTTGGATTGCAGTTTTGCCCATTGTTAGTTGCACTTGGATGATCTCTGATACATCGTGCTGCACCACTAACCTGGAGGTGTGAGTATCCTTGATGAATATGGATACACCCCCGCCTTTTGTGTTTCGGTCCAGGTTCTGTGGCTGAAAGGTATGGTATGAGTTATAGCCTGGTAGTGCTGGGGTGCTCTCTGGTACCTTAAACCAGGTTTCTGTTGCTGCACAGATATCAATGTTCTCCATACTGAGGAGTGCCTCGAGTGCATGCATTTTGAGGTTTAGACTTCTGGCGTTGAGTGGCATTACTTTCAGTTTTTGGTTAATTGTGCTATTTACGGTGGTGGGTTTGTCTTTTGAGCCTTGCCTAAAAAAGGCACTATGGGGCAGCAAGAGCCTTTGCCAATATTCAAAAGTCTATGGGTAACAGGTGCAAACCATCTCTTGCGAAGCAGCGTGGCTTATCGAGCATGTCATCCCAGGCAGACAGATACTGGATCCCCTTTGAATGACACCAGAAACTTAGCCAGTTGTTGAAGTTGATCGTTTTTTCTTTATACTGTGGCATCATTCTTGGTGAGGGTAGGATGCTACTCAGGGTCAGGGTCATACCTGCCTGGGCTACATGATTATAGAGCTCTTCCATGTCTCTTTTCATGTAGTTCAGGGAGGTACATCTCAGGTCATTCACACCAACATGTACAATGACAGAGTCATATTTGTACTTGTTCTGAGTGACCTGAGTGCTTGTGTTATGTGGCGGATCCTGGTGCCTGACAAGCATCTAACTGTAACCATCTCCTTGTCCAGCCTAGTTAGTGGGACATCAGTGTGCCTGACTGTAGAGTTGCCTATCACTAGTGTGTTGGGTATGTTATTTTGCCTTAAGGGCTGTGATTGCATGGCACACTGATTATGTGAAATATGTGTTTCATGACTGGTGAGGGGTTGTGGAGGTTTCTTGGATGTCTGCTTTGAAGGACTCTGTTACTTTTGTAGATTTTTATTTAGAGCCTCCGAGTATGTTTTCGTGTATTTATGTGTGTTATTTGCCTTGGTTGGTTTGTTAGGTCTATGTAAGACTAGTTGTGTGTTGCAAGTATTACCCTTCTCCTCTTGACAGCCAGTTACAGTCTGGGGTTGAGAGAGCTTTGCCTCCAGTCTGGCTGTATAATTGCATCTCTTACATATATTAGTGTTTGGTGGTAGGAGGAGAGGATTGTCTGTGTACATGAGGCAGTTGTAACATTGCCTCACAATGCCCAGATTCACCAGCTGGACTGGAGAGTACACCAGAAACTGCCCTTTGGGCATGCCTGAATAGGTAGAGTGAGCTGTTTTTCTGATTTACTGGTGTTGACGAATAGAGAGCCTTGTCCTTCTGGACAGTATAAGGGGGGCTAGTGCTAGGGGTATTTAGTGCTTGTTATGAGTTTTAAGCAAGTGCTGGGCTGTAAAATGAATGGTTTGAGTGCTTAAGTTGAAGGTTTATCTAGTTACAAGGGAAAAACTGAAGAGTAGACTTCATGGAGTTATGAATAGTTTAACCCTAGCTAACCGGCGCTGCCTGGCACGCAAAACCACGCACATGCATTTTTTATATCAGAAAGATTAAAGAGATAGAAGTTAACCCAAAATGTCCAATAAAACTACAGTTTCTGGGCAGAAACCACTCCTCCAAGGGCAGGTATGCTGTTCAGAGCTCCCCACTCTCACTAGTGAACAAAGAAACTTCCGTTTTGCCCAAGTAAGGTATGGCCAAACACAGAAGCTTAAACACAGTCCAGGTATCAGCAGGTATCTGAAACTAGGTTGTCCATTTGTTTTCAGGTGCTAATTGGGTCTAGTATGTTGTACAGCAAGCTTGTTTTACAGACTGTCAGGAGGGATTCCCTTTTGAGATCATTAATGTTCACAATGAAGTCATTTATTTCTTTAGATACCCCTGCCATCTTCATTCCTGAGATCTGATAACTTTACATTTGATAATGAGCAGGTGCATACTAGTTGTCGACAGAAGCACATTCACCTTGTTGGGTTCTCTATATAAGTTATTAGTGATGGGGCAAATATGCCTCAATTTACTGATGGTCTAGTCTAGGAAGCTGACTTTCTCCTTGCTGTAACTGGTCATAAATTTAAGGAAATATATGGAGCTTCCTATGTAATTGAGGAATTAATTCCTGAAGTTTCTCCTCATTACTCTTCCAATAATTATGTAATTGATAAAGCAAGGATACTAGAAAATGTTGTTGCGGAACTGCTTTCAATTTTTAATGAGAGTGGAAAATGCAATATTGAGGAAGCTTTTGCCTTTTGGGTAGTCATAAGGACTCATTAATACTTTTACGAATTAGTTGTGTTTTCAAAAATATATTTGTTTAGATTTAAATACCCCATTGGTGAGAAATACATGAAAAGAAAAAACATCAAATGGTAATAAATAAATGAAACCTCGAAACTCAGTTGCAAGTAGAGAGCCAACTTTATGTGGTGATATAAGAGTGACACGTGTGCAGTCCAATGACCAGGAGTTAGTAATCTTGATTTAAAAAGTGTTTTCACTCACTGTTTGTGAGCTTCCTTGGATCTTTTTAATTTAGCCCACATTTTGAGTATAAATTTACGTACATAAAGGCATTATTTTTTTCAAAGTCAGTATAAAAAGAAAAAATGAAGGTAACCAGCTGCAAACTGGGGAATATTGTTAAGTCAGCCCAAATCCTCCAGAATGAAGTCTCCCTGGTAAACCCTTAGTGTACTAAAATTGGCTCAAATTAAATGCTAAATGTTATAGTATCATCATTTTGGTACACAACCCCTCCACTCATCATGGTGTATAGAAAGCACTTATTGAGAGCCTTGGCTGATTAAGCCAATTGGGCACAATAGGATCCTGTACCTAAGGTGGCGGTTTGTACTTGCCACTGCAATCTGCAACCCAGAACTGTATCTTAAGAAAAAACAGTCTTTACACTGAAGACAAAAAAGGTCACGTCTTCCTGAAACTGGTGCAATTGCTTGCTGCAAATGCAGCAGGCAGGCAAACCGGCATCTTTCTACCATCAATGTACCATATATTGAGTGATTCAGTGCTTCAGCCATGAGTGCAAAAACAATACCGGCATTTCTTTAACAAATGTCTGTACTCCGCATCCACACCATCAGCTTCTGCTGATCATAACCCCTAAAGAAAAAAATATCTTTATCTTGAAGACAAATGAAAAAAAAACTCCTCTACTCTGACAACATAGCAAGCTGCTTGATATAAATGTAAACTAACACACAAATTCTCTTGTTTTACAGAACATCCATGACTGATATTGACTCATATTTTTTGCCCTGTCCCTCAGGGAATTTTTGCTTTTTTTGTCAACTACTGTGGATTACAGTCAGTCAATAAAGATATTCTTTACAGTGACATACTTCATATTTGTTGAGGAAATGTATATCAATGCAAAATCTGTTATTGTACCTTTTTAAGTGAATTAGTGTAATACTGAAAAAAATTGTCTATGATTTTGGACTTTTTCCCCACATTGGTTTTGTCATTGTTCAGTTGACAGGCAATGCCATAAATGCAGTATTGGTATTCATAAATACATTTCAGTACCATACCTCTTGACTGTTCAGAATTCTGCAAAAGTTTCACGATTTTTGTCTCATATTTTTGGTCTGTTCTTCATAACATCTATGATTTTCTGACAAAACATTGAATATGGATGGTGTGGGGCAGGACAATGACAGGGTTGTAGCTTGGAATCACGTGTCTCAAATTTGGGCCCCGATGTTGTTATGGCTAGCCCTGACAACACAATACTACAAAGCAAAAAGTAGTCGGGGGCCTAGGTACTTTGGTTGATAGATTCCTCTCTTTTGACCATCATGTGACAATGGTTGTCAGAAAATCATTTTTTATTTAGCATATCTAATTGCCAAAGGAAGTTCATCAAAGTCTATAGAGGTAATCATTTTCTTATGCTCAGTATTCATCAGGCTAATTATTGAGTATAGTGCCCTGTTTGGATGTATCTTACTAAATATATCAAGTAGTAAGAAAGAAAACAAAATTTCCTAATGAAAAGCATCACAGGCCTAAAGTCCATGAGCTGCCAAGAGAAGCTGGAAGTTCTATTCTTTTGTTCAGTTTCTTATATTATTTTTAGGGAGGATATCTGTATTGCTTACAGAACCATATTCCTTGACCTCCTATTTCTCCAAAAATGCAATATCTTTACCAATACTAGAACCAGAAACCTAAGTTTATATCAACAGATAAATAAAACATATTACAGGGACAGGTTTATATACCAGAATCTCCCAAATCTGTTGAATAAATGTTCCCCTACAGGTTAAACAGTGCAACTTGCTATTTTCTTTTAAACATCATTCAGAAGACTGGTTGGGATTACTCTGGGATTGACTGCTATGGTCATTCTGGAAAAAGGTGGTATGGCCTGAGGGAAGGTTTTGGCGATGTTTGAATGATCATGGGACACTGTGCCCTTGGAATATCTATGAATCCAATAATCTATCTATCTATCTATCTATCTATCTATCTATCTATCTATCTATATATCTATCTATATATCTATCTATGTATCCAAAATATATACTGCTATTAATATTTAATATGGGTGCTATAAAATGAAGAAGAGCCCACTCCAGAGGAAGTCAGAAGAGCAATAAGGAAAATGAAGTCCAGTTTAGATAAGATCAAAGCAGATATGAACAAGACATTGAGCGAGTTAGGGGAGAAATGACTCATGAGGGCACTCATGGCAGAAAGGCACATCCCAGCTGATTGGAGAATAAGCTAGAATCAGAGGGTCTGCAGACAACTGGCACAGAGGTTAGGAGTAGTGTCTGACAGAAAAATGTTAAAGCAGCTGTGCAATAAGGGATAGAAAAAAGCTGTGTGACCAGTACTTCTGCATAATACTGAAACCAGGGCAGGGAAGGTAGAGCAGTTGAGGGAAAATTGGGGTAATGGAGATGAAGTGTCTATGATGGGCTGTAGAATACATACTATAGAACAGGTGAAGGGATTATGACACTGGAGCCGAAGTAAAAGTAGCTTTAATTGCAGAAATGTCAAAGAAAACAAGAGTATGGCTGTTTGCACACATGCAGTAAAGCATATGATGATTTCTTGAAGAAGATCTAGAACAGACAGGAAGAAGACACGAGAAAACAAGGATATCCAGCAAAGATATGGCAGAATTGTGTGACAGAAGACCTGAATCAGTTACTCATGACTCTTGATAAAGGTAAGCAAATAGCACTGAATTGAGAAAGGTGGCAACACTACACTCTGAACCCATGTACAAAAATGGGAAAAAAGGAGTTGATAAAGATGCTGCTGTTAATGATGACTGCAATGTATGTGCCAAAGGTGCGTATTCCAATGAATATGCATGTACAATGTATTTATATTTGTTAACAGGGTTGATTCTGGGCAGAATCCACTTACAGAATGGACACAGTGAGAGACTCACGAAAATAAAAGGTAAGTGTAAAATACCAAAGTGAAACAAATACATATAAAATAAATAAGAAAAATAAGCATGAAGCATCAAACAGAAGTAATATATAAGAAAATTTGAAAATGTAAATTAAGTGAAAACAGCAATAGTATGGTAAGTATTAAGTACAATTGGTAAGCATAAACATTCTAGGACAATAAGTACTGCTACAACACAGTACTATATGGAGTAGCTACTCATAAAATAGAAGATGATTCTTGGCTGCCAGTAAAGTGTGCACAAGAAAAATTATAGTCTGATGCATTGCTAAAAGTTGCTGACTAGAGGTTGTTACACAAAAGTGCAATCTTCTGATATTGGGTAGATTCATAGGTTGGTACTAGAATATCGGCCCTGGGGCCTATACAAGCCCAGCCAAAAAGGTACCCTGGCTTTTGCCACCCAAGAAAATTATTTTCCTGTGCCAATGTCGAGCAGAGCCACATAAGTGATCACTGGTGATGAGTTTCAAAATGACTGAAATTATTTCTTGAAAACCGAAGGGTAGTATTAGATGTGGTTGTTTACTCCAGTGACAGAGCCTGTTGACAGAGTTGCCTTGGTCATATGCATTTGATACCAGGGTCATCTGACTACTTTCTAAAGTAAAGCTATGTAGTTTCTTTAGTTAAATAACATTTCAGCATAAGGCAATACTAAGGAAGTTAAATTAAAGGGAGTAGCAACTGATATCTTAAAACTAACAGTAAAGAAATTACATATACAAACTTTTATTTTCAGCTCTTCACACCCACTTGGCCTGGCCCATTCATTCTGGGGGTGGGGATGGCAGCAGGGCATTCATGGGATAGGCAAGAGTCCTATGGCCCATTCATTCCTGCCCAGGAATTCCAATTGGCCCTTCCCTTCCTGACAAGAGTCAGGTAGTAAGGAACAGTAAGCTAGTTTGCTGGTCTTGTGTTGTGGCCTAGCCTCTCCCCTGTGATCATTCCTTACCCCATCAGCAGCTCTTCCTAGGTCTACTATTACTGCCTTTGTAGATGAAGTGTGCCTTTCCACACTGAATTTCCTTCTGCTTACAAGTGTACACCTCTGAATTTCCAGAGGAGAGACTCAGGGATAAAAGACATTACAATCAGTAACAATCATTGACACCTAATTAGAATATGGCATGAATACTGAAATGACCACACCGATGGACATACCTACACAAGTTGAATTATACAAAGATGGGACATCATTTTAAATGCCGGTAATTAGAGTTATAGACTTTTTTACTTCAGAAAATGTATTTTAATTCACATTCTTATATTCTGCCAGTGTCTCAAGTTAATAGTACTAAACTTTTAAAACATGGTTAAAGCTAAGATGTTAAAATCTACAACCTAAAAAATCTAAATAATGATCTACAGGATATAAAAAATATACAGAAGAATAAAGCAAAATACATGGAAAATTCATGCATCTGGTTGATGAACATTAGTCATTATAGGACCAGCAATAATTAGCCATACCCTGGGATTCAATAAACTCTGTGTAGGCTCCACACAAAGCCTACATGGAGTTTGCATGTTTGCTTGGTGGTGCGCAATGAGAGGTAGCGCACAATGCATATTAATTATGTGCAGCTCGTCTAATCCAGGTTTCGTGCCAGCAACAATGTTGCCAGCCAGGAAACCATGTAAGTGAACATGGGTATCAATTCTATGAAAAGAAGGGCACCTACAGTCTGTGTATTTGTGCGAAATACCACAATGATCACCAAGACTTCACAGGTAGCTGTCAATCTGTTAATGCAACACATCTGCACTAAGGACAACATGATGAGGGGACAAATAACCAGAAATAGGGACATATTTGACATAGATATTGCATAGAAATGTGTTAGAATGAAACTCATTCAACCTCTTAGAGGATGAAATGTGGACAAAGCCATAAATAATGGGGGGGGGGGCAAAGGCCCAAAAAATAAAGACAGATTTTTAATATTGCTCTTGAAATTCAGAAAGTGGATAGAATAATACATTGTACAGTAGCATGACCTCTCTGAAGGGCATGACGTTTGAACTGAAATGTCTATCATCAGTTTCTGACTTAACTCCACAATGACATGCCAATGGTTTGCCAGTAAACAAAAATGTTATGTGGAAAAATCACAAATATGAGACTAAAACTAGACATTCTGCACAAATCAGGACAGTTGAGAGGTATGCACTCAAATGTATGTAATATTGACTTGCATCAGTCCAGATATCATCCCAGTGATATGGCAGAAAACCACAAGAAGACTGCAAAAATGATTAAAGAAGTACAGGAGGAGTTAACACAGGCAACTGAATGGTGGCAAAGGCAAGCAATCTACAAATAAATGCAGAAATGTGTGTTTGTTATGTTGTCCATCTGAAAAGTGGATTTCATTATTAAGCACAGCATTGACAATAGTCCTGCTATGCAGAAACCCAAAACTGAGAACACATGTAGATAAGAATCTGAACTTTGACCATCATGTGTCCACACCAGTATTGAAAGCCTATATTTTGCACATCATAAGTCATGCCATCATATTGAGATCTTATGATTGTATGATAGCACTGTTGTCAAACTTCATCAGAACACTAATAGAGTAGAATGCTCTGTTTTGCTTCTACCTCACCAGAAACATGCAGCAGGTGGAGAGACCATATGGCTTTCTCAGCAAGATAATGCAGGACTTACAAACCATGCCATGATGTATGTGGATAGATTAAAATCCATGTTACTGTAATCTTTATTGTATAGAATACGGTGACTTTTGCCTGATCTCCAGGCCAGTCTCTGACCCTGCCCTGGAGGGAGTACTGCATATCCAAAAATCTGATATAGCTGATGACATCAGCACTGTCTGTTATTAGAATATGGTAATAAGAGTGTCTCACATGCCGGTATAAAATGCTCTCTGTAATGTCAAGCAACAGCTCAAACAAACACAGTTGACTACAGTGAGAATACAACCCTTATCTATCTAAGTTCACAGACTACAGAACACAGTACTTTACGCAAGTGCCACAGCTCAAGTCTGACTTGGATTGTGTCAGACAACACTTTATAGCTGATGACATCAGCAAGGTCTATTGAGGAGAATATAAGTGTCCCACATGGTGGTATGAAATGCTGCCTATAATATCAAGCAACATCTCTCTCAAACACACACACACACACACACACACACACACACACACACACACACACACACACACACACACACACAGTTGACTGCAGTGAGAACAGAATCCCTACCTATGTAAGTATGCAGACTACATAACCCAGTACTTTACACAAGTGCCACAGCTCAAGTCTGATTCAAAGTGTATCAGACAACATTTTATAACTAATGACATCAGCAGTGTCTGTTGAGGAGAATATAACAGTGTCCCGCATGGTGGTGTAAAGTTCTCTCTGTCAAGCAACAGCTCATACACACACATGGTTGACTGCAGTGAGAATAGAATGCCTTCCTTTCTAAATACACAGAGTACAGAGCACAGCACTTTATGCAAGCACCACAGCACAAGTCTGACTTTTACAAGAGTGCAGAGGAACTTATAAAAGATGACATCAACAGGCCATGATGGAGACAAGATGTTGGGTGGGCTGCATAACATGAATTATTAGGCATCTGCAAGTGCCAAAATATTTTCACTCCATGCCATTGGAACAGTAACTGTGGGATCCAAATTTCTGCTCTTCTGTCTAAAACCCCACACCCACACACACAGCCAACTGCAGTGAGAATAGATTCCCTACCTATCTAACTACACAGATCACAGAAATAAGCATTTTACGAAAGTTAGACAGCTGATAGCATCAAAGTTTCCCAACTGTGCAGTGAATGATCTTGTGAGGGTTGTGAAGTCAGAAACTGCAATCTGTATCGTTACTTTCTAACTTCTCTCTTTAATGATTTTCCAGTACAAACGTATGGTGCTAAACTGAGGGCATGCTGTGATCATCAGGGGTTTTGAGAAGTATGACTATGTGAATCTTTGATGCCTGAGGCCTACTACTTAGTAATGGACACATATAAGTCAAATAAGTCTCTGCTGTCACATGTTAAGATGATTTCTGTACAAATCTCCTGACTTTTACTTGCTTACCAGACCATGTAATGAAATACAAGGATATACCACACATTTTGTATTATTAAACAATACACTCCAGGTTCATGACTTACTTTGTAAATGCAGCAGTTGCCACAGTTTTAGTTCAGGGCTGACTCTGTCTGATGCACACAGTACAGCAAATACATGGGGAGGTAAAGGTTGTGTGAGTTGCCTGGCATCAATGTTACTATATGTATGGAAGTAGGAGGAAGGTTTTAGGCTCCTAGGTGGTGACTGAGTGTGCTATGCATTGTCTTTTAGCCAATGCAAGGGTAAACTGAGCAAGCCTACATCTGCCTACACCCACAGCAGCTGGTGGTTCTCTTCTGACTCCTCATCTGCCTGTGTTTGTGCTCACCTCGGCATTGGTGGTGGGTTGTGTGCCCCTTCCCCTTGCTGATCCTACTGAAGTTATTTCCTCTGTATTAGGTTGTGTGGTATAGCACGTACTGTGAATATTTGTGTACATATATGTGGTTTGTACTGCAGGTCTTCCCAGATGTATCTAGGCACCAGAACCATGACTTCAGCAGCCCAAATACACGCTCTGTGATATTTCTGGTTTGAGCGTGCAGCTCATTATGGCATTCTTCCGTGAACCACAGTTCCAGTGCATAGCCTGCATCATCAGTAAATGACCGTGTGGGATATCCTCCCTAGCAAACATCTGGTACAGTTGGGAGGTGTGCCAGATATGTGAGTTGTGGTAACTGCCAGGGTTGCCAGCACACATGTTCAGGATGATTCCCCTAGCATTACACACATTTAGGTAGTTGATAGAGTGGTACCATTTCTGTTTATGTAGAGCCTACCCTGCTCCCCCAGTGCTGCCTTAATTTCTATATGTGTGCAGTCTATGGAACCCAGTACTTCTGGGTAGTGTGCTACACAATAGAACTCCTGCATATTTCTGGCCCTCTCCTCAGAACTACGGGGAAAATATATGCGGTCATGGGCATATTGGAGCATAGCATTCAGGAACTGGTGGAGGATCCTGGATGCTGATGCCAGTGACACCCCCAGCATGCCACCTGTTGGTCTCTGAAAGGTAGCTGTTCTAAGATTCTAAGGGCTATACATACCTTTGTCTCCATTGAGATGGGTTCACTTTTGTTGTCTCTGGCTCTGAGATGAAGATTGCAGAGGTTGCAAAGTTCCTGTAGTGTGTCCCTGTCCACCCTGCAACGCTCTACAATTTCCACATCATGTAAGTTGTGAAAAGTTAAACAGGGCCTGAAAACTCTTCTTCTTGGCCTAGGCCTATATATCAGCAGCATTGGCTTCAGCCTGCAGCACATACAAATGAATTAAAGCTTTGGATAATTTTATAGGTGGTAAGAAGCCATGTATATATTAGTTGATGTGATAGTTCTGTCCAATTTATGCATTTTACACTATACAGTGGTGAGTTCTGAAAGGGGTATTTGCTGCAAATTTAACAAATTTTAACTGCAAATTGAACTACATTTAATTGTAATAATTTTAAGCACAAATGGGTACATGCAGCTCAATTACGGCTTTGTTTGTGTACTTACCTATGAAGGCAGGGACATTTAAAATGAAATACAATCCTAAATCCTGTACTGTAGAGACAACCAAAGACCTTTTGGGAAAGATTCTTACAAGAACTCTGTGAAGATCACATTTCTAGCAATCGTTAACACCAGCAATGGTACCCTAGCAGCTCCAAATCCTCCATGGCCAGCACACCTCCCTCAGGTGTCAGAACAGCAGCAGAGCACTTTTCTTTAAGTATGGTGGCCTTTTTCTCTTCCTCTCTATCAATTGTTGATGTAGTCCACTCTGCTCAGGAGTCCAAACACTGAACGAAGATCCCTCTCTCTTGCCCTGCTTAATATGTGGACTGAGTGGACCTAATTAAAGACAGAAGCAATTTCAGGTCTGCTGCAGCATCTTAAGCAGGCAAATATAAAGTGAAAGAGGAAGAAATTGTTAACAACATGTAGTAAAGCGATGCTCTCTTTGCTGAGACATGTACAGCTGGAGCAGAGGTCATTTTACTGCAAATCTCGGGTGCACAAGCACCCAAATTGGGTAGTCAGGGATTTCAGTTTAATTCAGCTTAAAGTGGGTGTTCCCTGGTAATTCGGGATAATTGAGAGATATCTACAAGAGTACTCAGATAGCTGTGCTTGATAACCTCAGACTTCCACTAGGTGCAAGACCTAGTGCTCCCAACATATGTCACCCATGTGGCAAAACAAAACTCCAGAACAGTCTCTTCCCCCATGGGATGGGCTAGCTAGCAAAAGACACTCATTCTCTTCCCTCCCAGCCAACTTTACAGACACCACTGCTAACTGAACTCATGTCGACCATACCATAATCATGACTTTATCCCTTTGTGCCATGTAGCTGGCTCTATATATACAAATTCCTGAACTGTAAGTCTCAAGCCAGCAGTTAACATTTTATTTAGTACGGAAGAAATGTCTATGCATTTTTGAATGTAGATAAGCCGTCAAATGTCCTTAAGTAGATAGGTAAGCTGCTGCAGTGAAGAAAGAAAAAAATAGATGTTATGACTCCAGTTTTAGAGAAGGGTGGGAAGAAATATTTATAAATGAAACACACAACGATGAAGTAGATGTACACCATATAATTACCATATACATAAGCACCACAATTTTTTAGTATTCTGGCCAGAGTTGAGACACTGAGGGACAAATTTCATTTAAGCCTTAATTATTTAGAAACTTCATTTATTCTCAATTATGGTACTTTACATCAAGGGGGATTAAATCAGGAAGTGTCCATGAATTTTTAGTAATATTTGTTTTGCCAGAATGTGTCTGCTTTTTATTATATTATTTAAAATGAGTTTATGGTTGCACTGTCATTTTAAATGTTGACTTGTGTTGGACAAAGGCCTTGTGGTGATTATGTATATGGTAATTAAATTAATTAATTTATTGAGTTATTGAATTTAATTAATTAATTATGCATACTATTTAAGATGCTGTTGGTTTTGTAAGAAAATATCACTTGAAGGCGAAAAGCCGAGGTACCAGGATTAAATTCTACCCGGTGTACATCTACTTCATCATTGTGTGTTTCATTTATATTTGTTGTTCATTACTTGTTTTTTGTGGGAAGAAATTTTTGCCTGAAAGATCACAAATCTTTGCTTGTCTTGTGCCAAAATAAGAGAAAGAATATAAGGAAACAAAAGGATTTGCCCTGGGATTCAATAAACTCCATGTAGGGTCTGCGCAAAGCCTACATGGAGCTTACATGTTTAGGGGGTGAGCGGCAGTATGCAATGCATATTAACTATGTATGGTCCTTATAAGCTAGGTTTTGTGTCTGGCAATAGTGTTTCTGGTCAGGAAACCATGTAAACAAATGCGGATATCAATTATGTGTAAAGCAGAGCAGCCACAGTCCGCAAATTTGTGTGGAATGTCACAATGATCACCAGGACTTTGCAGATAGCTGTCAATGTGTTAGTGCAACACATCTGCAGATTTGAACATAATGAGGGGGACAAGTAAACAGAAATAGGGACATATGTGACATAGATGTCACATAGAAACGTGTTAGAATGAAACTCTTTCAACCTCTTAGAGCAAGATATTTTATTGAAGCCATGAATAATGGGGGACAAAGGCCCAGAACTAGGGACAGATTTTTAATATCAGTCTTCTAAACTTAGAAAGTTGAAGGAATAATAGGTTGTAAAGTGCCATGAACTATCTGAAGAGCATGAAGTTTGAAACTCAAATGTCTGCCATCAGTTTTTGACTTCAATCTGTAATGACATGCCAAAGATTTGCCATATAACCAATATGTTATGAGGAAAAGATCAACAATATGAAACAAAAAGGTGACATTCTGCACAAATAAGGACAGTTCAGAGGCACGAAGTCAAATGTATGTAATATTGACTCATATCAGTCTTGAGATCATCCACTGATATGGCAGAAAGCTGCACATTTGATAAGGAAACCATCTGGACATCCTGGGAATATCTGGACAGGTGAGACTTATGAATGTGAAGTATATGGTCCACACACAGTACAGGACAGTGTACCTGCATTGCAGAGTATTGTGATATCCCATTTCTGGCAGTGTATACTGAAGTTGTGCAAATGATCTGTAATTGGACATGGACTGCTATGCAAAATGAACACTCAGGGAAAGTGTATGTATTGGACAGGGACACACACATGAATTGTAGGAATGAACACAGGGAAAGAGGACAAGGTGAAACTCCCTCATGTACAGCAAAGGAGGGCATGCGGATGGAAGATGGTTGTAGCAGCAATACCAGTCAACTATCTATATGGTACAGTAGGGACTATGCGGTGAAAATGTGTTTTATGTGACTGTCACACAAGATGTCATAACAATGGGAAGGATGTCTGTGTGAGATAAACATCTTTTCATAAATAATTCAGAGGACATTTTTCAAGGATCTGACATACAACTAGGGTAAGGGGCATATTGTGAAGCTGTGCAAACTGATATGCCTGAATATGAGTGCACTCCCAGTAGAGGTCTCCAGCAAGGTGGGCAAAGGTAAAGGCTTATGGAAAATATTACAAGAGCCAGCCGCAACCATGGACAATATCAGAATAATACCACCAGTAACCCCATGCTTCTAACATAACATATGTGATTTACAGTGATGAGATGAGTCTGCAAACACACACTTGAACAACTATTATGATAAAGCCACAGTCTATGAGGGTAACCACACACACTGTGCTGGCACTGTAACATCTGCTGGAGGTGTTAGGAAAGATACTGCTACATCTGCATGCAATATTATAGGCAATACAGGCTAGTTGCTTTGTTTGCATGATATATATATATATATATATATATATATATATATATATATATATATATATATATATACACACACACATGGGTCTGCTTCTGTTTGTTGAAAACACACTTTATTGAGAAACAGAAGGTTGAACCCACTTAAGCGAAAGTGCACTATGTCGGAAGTGCACTTTCGTGAAAGATGATTCGCCGAAGCACATTACTGTGGGGATAAGGAAATATATCCTTTTCCTCACTGCAGTGCAATCACGGAGTTAGTATATTTAAGTAGGCGGGGTGGGATGTGCAGGTGAGCTTGCCCCCCCTGCAAAACAGTGTTTACAGTAGTTTTTTAAATTTTTTCCCTATTCGGTGAATCGGCTTTCACGAAAGTGCACTTTCGATGTGCACTTTCGCAGAACAGGGGTTTTACTTGTCTTTCTCAAGATTGTGAAATTTTAATAAAGAAAAATAGACCCATACATATATATTTATATATATATATAAAGCACAATCCACACTGTCATGAATGATATACATGCCATTACTGTCGTCAAACACCTATGTATGTAGTGTGTGCATAAGCAGAACAGGTAGCACACATGCGTCTGGTGTAATAATTTGATTAGTGCTCTGCACCATCAGAAAGTCATGTATAGTCCACAGAAAGAATACCTAGCTATGTCCAATAAGCTGCGTGACAGCTCACTTTGACAAAGGTGGTATACTTCTGTTAGACGTGAGTGGAAGATGTGTGGAGGTATATGAAGAAGGGTGCATTGTACACAGTTATTGGTGTGATGAAGGCTGGGAGCCATGAAGGTATTATGGCCTCAGATGTGGATGTCTTTCATATGCCCAGTACTTACATTACATTCAAGGGAGTAGTCAGCACTGTGACCACATGCTGGTGGATAACCCACTTACCATCTACCCCAGCAAATGGGCCACATATCTATTGGTGTGATTATAGGGTGTGATGTCCACATTTTACTTGGGTTGTTTGTCTGTTTCCTGAATTACAAATCCCCCCATGTGTCTCGTCAATGCAGGTGTTGTCATGCCTGTGGCACCACTGTTTGTTATATATTGTTATTGTCTGTATTATAGTAATATCACAGTTTGAGATAATGATTGCCCATATCCTGTAGTCCTTCAGGCAGCTGTGTGGACACATCATGTGTATGTCAACTGTGATGTCCGTCACTTAATGGACAGGAAAGGGTCTAGCAGACAGCCCTGATTTATGGACCTGCTCACTGGAGCTGAGATATAGGTCACATCACACATTTTGACATAGTGAGATGCCACATATGTGATACACTGGCAGTCCATTTGGTGGTATAGCTATTTATGGCCACATACAACAGTGTTTAGTGAATACTTCAGTGCAGATTTGTGTCAGGTGCCTTGACCTGGTCAAGTTCCACAAGATGGTACTGTTGTCATCATGCATGCCCTTGATGATCTTTTTGAGGACATCTATCAGATGTAACAGACATGATGTAGCATAAACAACTCACACAGGTCTGTTATATACAGCCAGAGTATAACTAGTGTACACATAGAAGAGGTTCATGATCACATCTTCATCCACCTCACAGTCAAGGAGAGTCAGGATGTCTCTATACAATGCATGCATCAATCAGGTGCTGTCCCCTCTACTCAGATGGATGCATGTTGATGTACACCCTTGTATGGGAATATAGCCTGTGTGGAGGTAGTGTTGAAGCATGTATTTAACTATATCAGGAATGTGTATGTGCTGAGTCACCTCATAGGAGATCGATGATGTTGTCACAGGCCATTACTTCTGTGTGATAGACCTGGATGAATGTAAGACAGTGCCTATCATGATCTGGCCTAGGGTTTTGACACAATACTTCATGCAGGCATCATTCAGAAACCTCTCCAGCTAGGGATTAAACCTTACGTCAGTAGATGGATAACCAAATGGCTCACTGACAGAACACATACAGTGAACGTTGGTGAATCAACCTGTACCAGTACAGCTTTCACCACTGGCAAACTACAAGGATCTGTGTTTGGCCCTTTACTGTTTGGACTCCATTCCTCAACAGTTCAAGCTAAAGTATATGGCCTTTGTTTTACCAAGTTTGCTGATTCTTGCATATTGGGGGCAATCATGGAGTCCACCAATGATGGTAACATAGTACAGGAGAAGCTAGCACAGACAAATGAGAGGGAACAAAGGCACACTATGTACAGCTAAATGCCTAAATGCAGAAATGTGTCTTGTTTATGTTGTCTGTCTGAAAAGTGGAATTCCATGTTAATGACAGTATTGACAACAGTCCTGCTATGCTGACACCCAGTGATACCAGCACTGGGAACATATGTAGATAGCACTCTAAACTTTGACCACCAAGTGTCCACAGTGCTATTGAAAGCCTACATTGTGCACATCATATGTCACACCATCGTATGCAGATCTTAGAATTGTATGACAACACTGTAGTCAAACCTCATCCCAAAAGTAATATAGTATAATGTTCTGTTTTGCATGTACCTCACCAGACACATGCAGCAGCTGGCAAGACCACAGGGCTTTTTCAGCAAGATAACACATGGCCTAAAAACCATGCTTGATGTATTTGGATAGTCTAGTATAGGGTAAGGTGATGTCTGCCTGGCCTCCAGGCCAGTGTCTAATCCTGCCCTGGTGGGAATACTGCATATCCAAAAATATAGCTAATAATATCAGCAGTATCTGCTGAGGAGAATATATTAATAAGTGTGCCACAATCTGGTATAAAAGGATCTCTGGAACATCAGGCAAGAGCTCATATACACACATACACATACCTTATTGAGTGCAGTGAGAATAGAACCCTTACCCATCTAAGTACACAGACTACAGACTTCTGTATTTAAGGCAAACACCACATCTCAAGTCTGACTTGGAGTGTCTCAGACAACATTTTGTAGCTGATGATATCAGTAGTGTTTTTTGAGGGGAATATAACAGTGTCTCACATGCTTGTGTAAAATGCTCTCTGTAATGTCAATCAACGGCTCGCACACTCGACTGCAGTGAGAATAGAACCCTTACCTATCTAAGTACACAAACTACAGAACCCAGTATTTTATGCAAGTGCTACAGCTCAAGCCCAACTCGGAGTTTCTCAGACAACAATTTATAGCTGATGATATCAGCAGTGTCTGTTGAGGGGAATATAACATTATACCAAATGCTGGTGTAAAATGGTCACTATAATGCTAAGTAACAGCTCACACACACACACACACACACACACACACACACACACACACACACACACACACACACCGAGTTGACTACAGTAAGAGTAGAAACCCTATCTAAGTACACAGATGACAATGCTTTATGCAAGCCTAATGGCACAAGTTTGACTTTTAAAAGACTGCAAGTGAGCTTATAGTAGATGACATCAGTAGGCCATGTGGGGGACAAAATGCTGGGTGGGCTGCATTAATTAGATGTGTAGACAGCTGCAAGAATCAAAATACTGTCAATCCTGGGTATTTAGCAGTAAGTTTGGGCAATATACTTTTGCTCTTTTGTCTAGAGACAAACACACGCAGACACACACACACACACACACACACACACACACACACACAAACAAACACATGCACACAAACAGTTGATTGCAGTGAGAGCAGAACCCCTTCCTCTCTAAGGTGCACATACTACAGAGCATAGTACATTACTCAAGCACCATAGCACAAGTCTGACTTTTATAAGAGTGCAGGTGAACTTATACTAGATGACATCAGCAGGCCATGTAGGAGACAACATGTTAGAAGGCCTGCATAGGCTCATAGTTTCATAGGTTCATAGGAGGTTACAAGCCTAATGGCTCTACGGTGTTTAGAAGCCCAGCAGTGTAAAAACACAAATACCCTTGTTTAGCATTGTTGGATTTTTATTGTTAGAAGAGCGATTTTGTGAGCAGTACCAACTAGTCTTGTCCATTAGGGAGATAGGTGCCACCCCAGAGGTTACTTTACAATCACCCAACCAGTAGTCAAGGTTGTGCTTGAACAGGGTCATTGAGAAGCCCTGCTTCACATGCAGTGGGAGCCTAATACAGAGAGGTGTGAGCCATCCAATGTTTCCAGTAGGGAAGAGTCTAAGATCGCTCTGTAGGGAAGGCATAGGTCACCTCTCAGCAGCGTACATGATACTGCATACAGTGACAGGTCTTTCATTCCTTCCCTGTATGTCATGTCTGGAGGATTTGAAGTCTCCCAGACACAGCCCTGTGTCTTCCCCAATTGATGCAGGTGTCTGGTGAGGTACAGACAGAAGGGAGCATTGTACTCAATTAGTGGTCTATTAGATTGCTATCAATGTGTCTTCCCAAGTCTCACAACACTGTATTTGAACTCAGAGGGGTGCTATGTATATCATAATTAGCAGATGTACACCATTGCTAAAGAGGTCAATGAGCCATAGTATGCTTTAAGGTTCAGTCTGTGAGTTTGGAAACAATCATGTGTGTGTGGCAGCCCCTTCTGTAATATGTTACCATCATTGGGGACTCTATGTGAGTGCGTTCAGTTAACAGTCATCTGCAAACTTGATAAACCACAGATCATCTACCATTGCCTGTGCTTCAGGGATGTAGTTTCCAAATAGTTGAGGGCCTAGCACAGGTCCTTGTAGTATTCTAATGAGAAGTGGCTAGTGGTAGATGTGCAGTCCCCAACTTTGAGAGTGGGTGTTCTGTCAGTGAGATGCATATACCTCTACTACTGTATAATTCCCACATTTGAGATCCTCACTATGAGGCATGAATGTGGATAGTGTCAAGGGCCTGGGATAACTCAGCATAGGTGGTATTTCCTGTTATCCCTTATCCAGGTCTTGGAGTCAGTATCCAAGAATTTCACAAGGTTCAATAAGCAGGATCTACCCCTGACAAAAACAAAATGGGTCAGGTCAGGTGTGTTGAAGGTCAGCTATGTCCCTGTGGGTATGGTCCATGCTAATTCCTTCCCTAGACTTGCAGATAAGGATTTTTAGGTATATGGGTCAACAGTTGTAGTTCTTCTTGTTACCAGATTGATATGCATTGCATATCACACAACATTTGATATTACATTTTTACTGTGGTCGATATATGTGTTGAAAAAGTACTGAGACATCAGGGTTACAGTGCTTCGGTGGGTAGCAATACATGGATGTATTGTACATATGTGATATATTTTTAGATAGGGCTATTTGTTTGTAATGTTTCCACATGTAATTTCATGTCATACTCAGTGTCGCTCGACTTGGTTTTCAATTCAAGATGAATGGGTAGGTTAGTTTGTTTATATGATTGATTACACAGAAACGCATTAAGATGAATAGCAGCAGTACAAAATATAAACAAACTGATTAACTGATAGACTACACAGATGTGCATGCTTACATCTCAACAGATCACTACAGAATGGTTTTCAGGCTTGCATGTGCTCAGTATTCATACACATGTGCAAGCCTATGGAAAGCTTCTTAAAGGTATACATACATACTGATCTACATCCTTCCTCTTTAATGAATTGCCCACAATATAATGACACTTGAATAAGACATGCAATTATGCACACACTGAGAAATAAACACAACGTTCATGTCCAAGTTGCCATGTTTCTGGAAGATGGTCTGGAATTGCAACCTGATCTAGGGATAAAGCAATCATAACTGGATTTAGCAACAAGGACAGTCATTGGTGAACAAACAGATTCTAGAGTTTTGGGATTCTTCTCAGGAATAGGGATATTTACTGGAACATCCTCTGGAACTGGAACCCCGGATAACTCACTCTGAGATTTAGTGTCTTTTACGCAGGTATGATACTGCAATACAGGCTCAGACACTGGTACCAAATGTTTCCAATTCCACCTTAACTCTACTCCTTGTGATTCCACAATGTACGATCATGGCTCTGGGCATGCACTTTTCATGACTTCATTCCTATTAAAACCTTTGGACGTCTGCATCCTCACTATATCCTCTTCTCATAATGGATTGAGTGGTTTGCTGGGTTTATCATAATAGTACTTCTGGGATAGGCACTTCTTCAGCAGATGGGCTTTCTAAGATCTGTTGTTCTTGACACATGGAACCAATACATGACTTCTAATTGGTAGTGTGGTTCTGGTTTGTCTCAGCAGAAGTCTTTGTGCAGGTGAACCAAGATGTTTATCACGAGGAATATTTCTGAGATTCAAGAGATTCTTCTCTAGTAATTGTTTTGCACTTTGAACTGCACATTCTATGAAACCCCTTGACTGTGGACACTTAGGGCTACTCGTGACAAGAGTAAAGTCCCACTTTTCAGCAAATCTTCTGAACTGCTGGCTTGTAAACTGTGTACCATTGTCAAATAACTTTGTGGGGACTACTATGGACTGCAAAATTATGCTTCATCTTAGTAATGACAGTACTGGATGCTAGATAAGGAAGTAGGTCAGTCTTGAACCATTTGGAATAAGAGTCTACTAACACCAAGTAGTGTTGACCATTCCATTCAAAAATGTCTGCAGCTACTGTTGACCAAGGTAGTTCAGGAATCTGGTTGAGCTGAAGTAGTTCTTTCTGTTGATGTGGCTTACTACTATTACATACAAAATAAGATGAAAGTACTCTCTCAATGTCCTTTGACATAGATGTCCAAAATACTAGTCCTGTCACCCTTCTTTTGGTAGAATCTGCCCCTGGGTGGCCACGATGCAAAACAGAAATATACTCTTGTAGAGAGGATTTTAGAACAATCACTTTTAGACCTTTCCTGATGATACAATTGTCACACAAAACCTCATCTCTCTAAGAAAAATATAGTTGCACTTCTACTGGTAAACAAGATTGCTTTGATGGCCATCCTTGACTGATAAAGTGGTTGAGCATCTGAAGTATTAAATCTGAGGCTTGATGACTTCTAAGCTTATCAAGATGTGTGGAAGAAATATTTCTCACTTCTATGACTTCAAAATCAAGTTGTTCATTTTCATGCTGTTCAGAGGTGTCTCTGGGCAATCTGGATAATGTATCAGCAAGATAAAATAGACAATATTGAAATTATGTTTTTGCAATTCCAACATCATGCATTGTAATCTGACAGGAACTGTATGCATAGATTTTGTCAAAATAGTGACTAGAGGTTGGTGATCTGTTTCAATCCGAATTGGGTGACCATAAATATAATCATGGAACTTTATCTTTCTTTATCTGCGCATACTGCATCTCAATTTGGGTTAGAATTCTGGATGCATAGGCTACTGGTCTACCCTCTTGAAGAATGACTGCACCAAAACCAAACTTTAAAGCATCACAAGAAAGGGTAACTGTTTTGTGAACATCATGATATCTGAGAGTTGGTGGACTGGCAATTTTTTGTTTCAGGACATCAAATGCTCTTTGGTGTTGTTCTGACCATGACCAGGATACATCTTTGCATGTCAGCTCTCTTAGCATTAATGCAAGTTGGCTTAAGTCAGAAATTAACGTGCCTATGTAGTTAACCATGCCAAGAAAACTTTGTAAGGCTTGAACATTTTCTGGAGCTGGCATCTCAAGAATTGCAGTTTGCTTGGAAGTATCTCAACGTAAGCCTGAACTGGTAAATAAATGACCAACATAAGCAACTTCTCGTAGCCTGAATTTGCACTTCTGAGGACTCAGCTTAAGATTCACTTTGTGTGCTCTTTCCAGAACTTTCTTGAGGTTTCTGTCATGCTCTGCTACACTATTACCTCCTACTAGAATATCAAATACTATAACAGCACACAGATACTCAGACAAAAATTGCTTCATTGCATGCTGGAAGACTTCACTGATGGAATTTATCCCAAATGGCATTCTCAAAAATCAGTACCTGCCAAAAGGAGTACTGGAAGTGGTTAGCAATGAGGAGTTTTGATCAAGCAAATTTTGCCAAAATGGACTCTTTGCATTTAAAACAGAAAACCAGTGACAGTTGGCATAAGAGCAATGATTTATTTGACTGTATGCATTGGATGATGAGGTCTTTTCAGTGCTTTGTTCAAATCTTATGAATTGCTACATATTCTGATATCATGTGTGCTTTCTTACGAGCCACCATCATGGAAGATACCCATTCAATAGATTCATCAACTGGACAGATTATACCTTGCTGCAGCATTTTATATAGCTTGGCTTTGACTCTGCTCTGCATAGCTACTGAAACTTTCCAGGCTGGCCTGACAACTGGGCTGACTTCAGGGTCTAACTTCATGGAGTACACATCTGGTACTTTGCCTAGTTTCTCTTCAAAAAGATCAGCATAGGTAGAAAAAATAGTCTGGTCAAAATTACAGCAGTGGTCTTTCGAGCTTACATGATGGACTTTCTTATTGAATGAAAGTAGTTCCATTGTCAAGTTGTCTCTGAGGCCTAATAATGACTGCACATGCCTTTTGACTACATAAAATTGCAAGTCTTAGCTATTCCCAGCAGAGTAACATGAAAGCACTACTGAACCTTCAGTTTAAATTTCTTCACTACCGTAAGTAAAAAGCTTTGCACACTTTGCCAAATCAAGCTTCTTGCCAGCACATACAATCGCAAATGTTTCTACTGACATAACATTGCACTTTGAACCTGTGTCACCTTTGAGCTGTATGGGTCTTCCATTTATCTGAACAGTACAAAAGACTTCATTCTTTGCCCATAAATGTACTGCATTGACTGTTTCATTAAGCACAGACACACCATCAACATAGAAAGTAGGGTCACCGTTTTCTATTTGATCAACTTGTCTCTTTGAATGTTCTCTTTTAATAAAAGAATGGCCCTTATTTGATTTACAAAACCTTTTGAAATTATTCTATTTATTACATCTGTGATACTGCAGACCAAAAGCTAAGTACTTTTCTTTTTTAGACTCTAGATTACCACCACAATTATGACAGTTGACTATGAGACTGGATGTGGGTATATGCTGTGAGTTTGCTGACTCACTCTTGTGCTTCACTGAGACTGTGCACACTCTGTAATTTCATAGAAAGCTACGGGGTTTACCAGTGACAGTTGCAGAGCTCACAGGTGCTGCCATGTTCTTGGGCCTGTTTCTTTTAACCACATGCTGCTTGCTATCAACATGAGCACTAGAAGATACTGGAAGCATGCATTTCTCATTTGCAAGTGCATTTGTGTGCTTTTCTGTAAGCTCACATATCTAACAAATCTCAATGGTGTTATTCAAAGTTAAATCATTGTCATGAAGCAAAATCTTTCTCAAAGCATCATCTTTAATACCACGCACAAGTCTGTCTTTTATCAACTCATCTTTTAAATCACCATATCTGCATGTTTTAGCTTTGTTTCTCATATCAGTTATATATGCTGCAAAAGTTTCCCCATGCTTTTGATCTATTGTGTAAAATAAGTGGCTTTTCATTGTAATATTAATTTGGGGGTTACATATTTCTCTAAATTTACATTTTAAGCACTCGGGTTCTTCACTTGACTCAGCTGGTACCACTATATGGCACTTTTCCCTCTCCCCTGCAAACACAGCAAGTGCATACACAAATGAATGGTCTCTTTCTATGGCTTCTGAACCAGCTAAACTGAGCAGAATAAAGGCCTTTGGCCAGTCATCCAGTCATCTTTGTCAGAAAATGCAGCTTGTATGAAAATATTGTACTCTTGCTCTAACAATCTCCAATTCACTGCAGTATTATTACCAAATACAAGTAGACCAGGTTTTCGAAATTCTTCAGCCATACCAACAAAGTATGCTTAAACACACTACAGATATGTCCCTTATAATTATATATGAACATGCACACACAGTCAGTACTTGTAATAACATTCAAATGCACAATAAACTCTTTGAAATATTGTACTTTGCTAAATATGCTTTGAAATGGCTGTATTTTGCAAAATAACTGTACTGTAATACTGCACAAACATGCGAACACTTTACACACTTTGAATATCTTGAATGGCTTTAGTTAATGTGAAAAAGTAGCACATAGTGAAAACGTGGTTATTTTTCTTATTTCATTCATTTTAAGCAATTTGGACTTTGTTTCAAACATCTACATAACTATTTTGAATATTTGTATCAATATGTCACAGTTTCGGACATTTCCTTTAACTAGAAATTTGTTTTGAGTGTTCTGAGTGCTTCATTTTATATTTTTTGAGCATGAAATCATTTAAGCAAGTTTTTATACCTGAAATTGTTTCTGACCTGTTTTCCAAATTGTACATACAGTAGGGATGATCCATTTCTCTGTGTTCCTCCACCATTAACAGAGTGCCTCTTGGTCTTGATTCTGGATTTCTGGATCCCATTCTGATATCATGTTGCTTGTTTTGGTTTACAATTGAAGACAAACAGATGGGGTAGTTCATTGATATGCTTTATTACGCAGAAACAAATCAGGATGGATAGTAGCTGTGTAAAATATAAACAAACTGATTAACAGACAAACTACACAGACATGCATGTTTACATCTCAACAGCTTACTACAAAATGGCAGTCAGGCTCACATGTGTTCAGTATTTATACACATGTGCAAGCCCATGGAAAGCTTCTTAAAGGTATACATACATACTGATCTACACTCAGGGAATGGACAGTAAACAGCAGTAATGCAGCATAAAATGTACATTTCCATAGATCAGCGAGCACTCAGTTTGTGCAATGGTTAGAAAAATGCATATGCATGTGAGATATATATGTTTGCACATAGCTAAGCAGTGCGCAAACATGAGCCACATTGCTAAAGTCTGACAGTTAATATTGAGTCTATGCAATGCACCTGCTGTTTAACTGACTCTGTGGCAGCACATGTTAATGGATTGATACATTTGTTGTTGGGGCCAGATGGGACTGGGTTCCAATACAGGTGTATATAATATTTTTACAGGTTTATATAATACTTTTAAATACATATAAATGCATTTCTATTGTTGACCATTGCTGCCTGTTGGTGCGCGATGTACACCTTTGCACAAAAATGCATTAAAGAGGTGAAATTGGGTATATAGGACAGTAGTGAAATGGGGTGCAAGCAGGGGGAAGAACAAAGGGAAAGCAGGGCAGGAATATGCAGGAAGGAGGTAGGAAACAACCAGTGCTATCCATTTCTTTAACAAAGTGAACATATGTGGAAAATATGAACTGGATTTGGACTGTCACCTCCAGAGAGAGGGGTGACCACAATGCAATCATGTTGTACAGCCAATTGGACTGAATCAAATGTGCCAAGAAGACATGTGTGAAATGGAGAGCTATGTATGGGATGATTTTTTTTGAGGGACAGGTGCCCTTTTATTGAGAGAGAGAGAGAAAAAGAAATGCTGGGGAAATGACATAGGGATGTCTGGGTCAGGTAAATTGGGTAGGTGAGGAAGCAATTTCAGACAGACAAGACAAGAGACAGGGATGGTGATGGACACAAAATTTTGGTGGACACCATGATTGGGGTCAGGGTGGGGACATCCCAAACCCATGGTCATCAGGCTGGGTGTCTGTGAGAAGTGAGTCCTCACCCACTGGACTGTCTTCACTGTCACCTCTCTCCACCTCTGGCTGGAGTGATTAATGTCTCCTTCTCCTCCTCCTAGTACTCTGCAAAATGATGGAGAGCAGCCTCTCCAGCTGGTGTAAGCATGCACCAACAGTGTGGTGTGCAACCTTACATACCATCTCTGGCAACTCAGTGCAGGTGATAAAGTCACCAGCTCTGTCCCTACTTCCATAGGGTACCACTTGACCAGCCTCCAGGGCAAGCCTACCTGAGGGCGCAGATAGTACAGGGGCAGCAGAGGCAGTGCTGCCAGGTTGGTTTCCAGACATGCTGTACATTAGTACTGGAGCCAATGGAGGTGGGCAGGCAGATCCTCTGGAACAGGCCTACCTGCTGTGCTGTGGAGCATTTAGCGATGTGGTACACATGAATGACATGGACACATTTCAATGACACATAAAATTGAAAAAAAAGTAAATATCAAAATAAAATAAAACAATAAAAACACATTTAGTAAAATAAAATAACATAACATGAAAACAAGAAATTATGCATAGAAGAAAATGAAACAAAATGACACAAAAATACTTTTTTTATAAATCATATGAAATAAAATAAAAATAAAATAAAAAAGAGAGATAAGGGTTGGGGTGAGAGAGCAAAAAAAGATAAGACTAGTGCCTTCTTATGTGACATACAATAAACTAATAAAATTATTTGACTCTATTATCTTAACTTTTACATTTAAGACTATCACCTCATAACAGATGCACACTATACTACAGATTGTAGCAAGTAATCCTTGGGATGTGCTTAATTTGCTCATATGCATGCTCCAGTTATACAGATTACAGTTTATAATAGGGAATTTGTGCCACTGGTATAGAGGTTTTAATTTAATTTAAATTTTATTGAAGAATTAACAGTTTTGTATAGTTGGGAAGTGTGGTATTTGAACACACAACCTCTGACTAAAGTCTAATATTGTACTTTTGGTTTGTGCTACAGAATAATGCATGCATACTTGATTTTATAGTTGAGATATACATGCTCCATTTGCTATAACTGTATAACTTACCAAAAAAGCTATCTTTAACTTTTAATGCTACAATAACAGTACTATTCTGCTGCATACATACCACATGCTTCTGTCATCCTCTCCAATGTACCCCATGAGTTCAGACATTGCACTCATAGTCACTGGCAGCTGTGAAGAAAAACAGAACAGAACAGAAGACCATTATGAATACCAGTCTTGCCTATATTTATCTTTCTAAGTCTTCCAAATACTCTCTGTAGATGATACACAGGTGTGGGATGTCCTAAATCCTAAATTCCTCAATCCAGTGGTCAAAAGTATCCCTTTACCTCCTCTGTAGGTCATTATAATGATGCATACATTAGTCTCCAGTGTGCAGGATATCAGTGCCACTAGAAACAGCCTGGGCTTATGTATCCCAAGCCTCCAATGTATACGGGGTATCTTGAATAGTCCTCCTGCAGAAGCATGTCACTGTGGTTTTAACTAGGAGTCGAATAAAAGTCTTGGACTCCTGGGCACCCCACATCTGAGCCCTAAACCTGGCACCTTCCCCACAAACACCTGCCATATCTGCTACAGATCTAAAGCAATGGAAACTGATGCTTTCCCACCAATTCCAGTTAACTCATTTACTGCGAGTGTGCACACTGTTTGAATCTGTTGTGCTCTGTTTACCATTGTGCAAATGCTGTGCTCAGCAGTGTGTACCCCAGATGAATGCATTTACGTGATGGTAAGCAGAGATCAGCAGTGAAGCATTACATAACAGCAATTAAAATTCCAGGGTTATTGGATGTATGGACAGTTGTGTATGTGTGTTAGGCAAATGTGAAGGCCATGCCAGTCCAAACAGCAGAACTATACTTACAGGAATATAGAAGAAAATATACCCACAGTCATACATCTGATAATAAATGTGGAAATACATTGATAAATAAATAAATAAATACATACATAACTGATATAATAATACTGTGTCAGCCCTCATACATATAATTAATATAAGCTCCATTATCTTGTGTGTTATAAGGAAGATTGACTATAGTGGGAAGTGGAACAACAGTAAAAGTGTATGGAATATCCTGTATTTGAACTAGGACCATGTGTATAGAAGTCCTATACTTACACCTGTTGCCACAAGAAAGTTGAAATAACATTTGCCTATGTTTCAGTTCATTGCTATAGGCTGCAATATCACAGCAGTGAAAAAAAGGATGCAGACCCTCTACTTGAACCCAGGACCATCTGTACTCCAGGCCTACACTTGCACCAACTATCATAGGGTTAGTTACATGACATTCCTCTTTTACTAATTATTCTTAAGGTTTTTGTTGTTAACCATGATGCAACACAGCTTACTAGGTTCATAACATATTCAGTAGCATTAATTGAATGTATCTGGTTTCTATTTTTGGCTGTCTGTGTACTGTCTGCTTCTTGGGGGATCCAGCTGTCATGTTTGCACACTGCCACACTTTGTGCAAATGAGATAAGCACATCCAAACCTGGCATTCATTTCCTCTGTTCCCATGACTGAGCTAAGCATCACATCATGCAAACACTGCCCCCCCCCCATAAAAATTAGACACTAACATAGAAAAGAAGAAAAAGAAAAAAAGGGCAAGAAGTTGAAATGAGGAAAATCAATGTATGACATGCACACAAGAAAATGATGGCTCACATCAGGTATGTCATCATATATCTGGATTTGAATTCACACTCCAATGTACATTCAGAACACAAGATGGGTGCCTTATCCTTCTTAGCCACACAATCAGCTTTGAAGCAAACAGCTGAACTCAGTCTGCATACAAACAACTGCAACAGCATCTGCAGTGATATAAAACCATACAAGTGTTATAGGTTCATAGGTTGCTACTAGGCTATTGGTCCTAGGGCCTATACAAGCCTAGCCATAACAATTCCCTGGCTTTTGCTTCCCACAGTACTTACTTCCCTGGACCCCTGTCTAGCAGGGTGACTGACGTGATCGCTGGGGTGAATTTCCTATCTCCCATCCAATCGTCAAGGTTCCTTTTGAAGAGGGCCAAAGAGGCGCTCTGCTTGACATGTATAGGCAGTCTATTCCAGCATCTGGGGAGTCCCTGGGTCAGGAACCTATCGCTCCAGCATGTTTTGTTCATTGTGATGACAAGGTTTAAATCCCTGGAGCGTGTGTCTCTGAGAGATTTGGATTTCTTTAAGTGTAGCATGTCCAACAGCTCTGGGTTTGACATGGCCTTGTATGTTAAGCAGAGTTCACCTCTGAGTAGATGATATGCAACAGAGTATAGGTAGAGTTTTTTTAGATGGTCAGCATAGGGCATCTGCTTTAGGCCTGTGATTCTTTTAGTGAGGTATTTCTGTGGCCTTTCCTGTTGTTGCAGCTGGCTTGAGAGGTACATACCAAACAGGGCGTTGTATTTTATAATGGGTCTAATGAGGAATGAGTACAGTTGGACAATGACCTCCTTTTTTCTGGATGAAAAGCCCTTAGTGATGAGGTGTGCCACATAGAAGGATTTCCTGACTGCTGTGGCAATGTGGTTATCGAAGGTGAGACCACTGTCCACCTGTGTCCCTAAGTCTCTTATCACACTTTCGGTGTTTAGTGTACTGCCACCTGTGTGGTAATTCACGGGTACATGTTTTTTCCCAAAAGGAATAACTATACATTTCTTGGCATTGAGCTAGAGCCCATGGCTCTGGCACCAAGCATCTGTTTCTGTAAGACCCTTTTGTGGAATATCCACATCATTTGGGGATTCAATAATGACTCTCAGTTTCCAGTCATCTGCAAACTTTGTTAGCCAGAGTCCCTTAGTGTTGGCCTGTACTTCAGAGAAGTAGATGCCAAACAAGATCAGTCCCAGGACTGAACCCTGAGGTATACCATAGGTTCATAGGTTGGTACTAGGCTATCAGCCCTAGGGCCTATACAAGCCTAGCCATAACAATTTCCTGGCTATTTCTTCCCACACTATTTACTTCCCTGGACCCCTGTCTAGCAGGGCGACTGACGTGATCCCTGGGGTGAACTTCTTTTCTCCCATCCAATTGTCAAAGTTCCATTGAAGAGGGCCAAAGAGGCACTCTGCTTGACATGTATGGGCAATCTATTCCAGAGTCTAGGGAGTCTCTGGGTCAGGAACCTATCCCTCCAGCATGTTTTGTTTATTGTGATGACAAGGTTTAGATCTCTGGAGTGTGTGGCACTGAGGGATTGGGATTTCTTTAAGTGTAGCATGTCCAACAGCTCTGGGGTTGACATGGCCTTGTATGTTAAGCAGAGATCGCCTCTGACTAGATGATATGCGACAGAGTATAGCTGGAGTTTTTTAAGGCACTCAGCATAGGGCATCTACTTTAGGCCTGTGATTCTTTAAGTGAGGTATTTCTGCGGCCTTTCCAGTTGTTGCAGATGTCTTGAGAGGTACATACCAAACGGGGCATTGTATTCTATAATGGGTCTAATGAGGGATGAGTACAGTGGGACAATGACCTCCCTTTTTCTGGATGAAAAGCCCTTAGTAATGAGGTGTGCCACATAGAAGGATTTCCTGACTGTTGTGGTGATGTGGTTATCGAAGGTGAGACCACTGTCTGCCTGTGTCCCTAAGTCTCTTATCACACTTACGGTGTTTAGTGTATTGCCACCTATATGGTAATTCACGGGTACATGTTTTTTCCCAAAGGGGATAACTATACATTTCTTGGCATTGAGCTTGAGCCCATGGCTCTGGCACCAAGCATCTGTTTCTGTAAGGCCCTTTTGTAAAATGTCCACATCATTTGGGGATTAAATAATGGCTCCCAGTTTGCCGTCATCTGCGAACTTTGTTAGCCAGAGTGCCTTAGTGCTGGCCTGTACTTCAGAGAAGTAGATGCCAAACAAGAGTGGTCCCAGGACTGAACCCTGAGGTACTCCACTTGTCACTTGTCTGGAGCTGGATTTGGAGTCAGCTACTTTTACAGTGTGGGTTCTATCAGTAAGCCAGTTAGCAACCCATTGGGTGACGTAGGGATTAATGTCCAGCTTAGTAAGTGTATCTATGATTCCAGAGTGGGGGATGGTGTCAAAGGCCTTGGCAAGGTCTAGATAGGCTGTGTGGATTTTATGAGGGATCTCAGTTTCTTACTGAGGCCGGTTAGGGAGTTTTTTGCATCCTGGGATTTTCCTCTTTGCTGCAACAGTTTCTTCCTTTTGTTGTAAAGTTTGTTTATGGCAGGGGACCACCAGATTGGCTTCCTTTTTTTAGATGAGAGCATCTTGGTTCTATTTGGGATATATAAATATATATATATATATATATATATATATATATATATATATATATATATAAATGTATATTTATTATATATAAATGTATATTTATTATTTTTGGATGTTGTGCACCTAGGGATCACATAACCTGTCATGACTACTACTTCCAAATATACAGCTCTGGCTTACATTTCTGTGTTTGTTGTCCATTCTTCATTTAGCTGACCAGTAATCTGCAGCATGCAGTGTGTAAACCATTATATATAATTGGCCGTAACATATATGAGGATATTAAGTGGAAATAATATCATATGCAGTTGTCAACAAATAAAGGCCAGGATGGATGTTAAGGAACACAACCTGTGAATTGTGTGCTGCTTACTTACATTTCCAGCCTTACAAATAACACTTTGTAGATCTAACCCAACACACCCAGTGAAGAAGGCAGACTGCAGCGCTGTTGTTTCCTTCTCCCAACCACTAATCATTCACAGTTGCAATCCATTAAAACCAGACACTGAGGGAGTGCCTGCACTATGTTTAAATCTCCTACACGGATCAAAGTATTTGGGATTCAGCAATTCTAATGAGTTAATATCTCTTTTGCATTTTCACCATGCTAACAACCCTGAATCTACGCCATATAATATAAAGACAACAATGTAGATAAGCAAACTGATGGTGAGGAGACTTGTTTATGTTGAGAAGACTGCACATAAGCTATTTCTTCAGGATATATCTGTACAGAGGAGTGCTGAACTTCAGAAGGTATACTTCCGTTTTGTCAGCTGCATACTGCATATGCTGGAATGTATTTAAGAAACATCTTAAGCAATGGCTTTTACATGTGTATCTGTATGCATTACTTAGAAGCCTACTGATGGCATGGCCAGGTTTGTCAAGCCATTTCCGAGGTATACATGATTGCCAATACATAGAAATGGAATGCTGTGTGATAAATATATACAAACATTTCAGGGATACTTCCTTTGATACCACTTTTAGCATTTCAGAGATGGTTTGTTAGTACAATGTGACATTTTCCTGTCTTTTGGGGGGAGGTAAAGGTGAATTACTGTTATTATTGCACAAACAAGGGTACACTGTTCTTTTGTCAGGGGAGCAAAGGTAATTTAATGCTATGGCACAAAGAAGGATATGTTGCTCTGGTCACTCTCCTTGTTTTTTATCCTGCCTGTTGTTCATATTTCACATCTGTAGAGTGTTGTATGTTCCTCCAGGGGGTAATACTGAGTGGCTACATTTACTTGTTTTATCTGGAAACAATTATTTAGTAGTTATATGATACTTATATGCATTATCCTTCTGTTGTCTTTTTAGGACATCTAGCACTATGCCACCCAGGCATGTTAATCCATGGAGAACCCTTCACCAATGCTGAGAACCAGGTTATAATGGATGTCTTTAGGCAACATGGTGCTTTTTTTCTGGATAAAGGATGGGGAGATATGGCACGTAGGATGCAAACATGTCAGCAGATAGTGGATGATCTGAATGTTGTGGGTGGCCAACACAGGACACACAAGGAGGTGTGCCATAGAGCCACTGATATGATCACATCTGCATGGAGGACAGCAGCTGCAGTGGGCCATGACCAGATAGTTACCAGGGGAGGGCCTGCTAGGGAACCACCATTAATACCCAATGAAAAGTTCCTGGCCAATATCAGGGATCCAGACAGCTCCAAGGAGAGTGCAGTGCAGCATGTGCTGGATGTCGGAACAACAGTTTCAGAGACAGCAAGCACATCCTAGGAGGAGCTTCCAGGTATTTTTTGGTATCTCAGCAGTTGAGTACTGTTGTATAGTAAAACAACTGAAATCAATAAGTTACTTATTTTTTTGGGGGGGTTGAAGATTGCTGCACTTATTATCTTAGGTTTAAGTTGTCACCCACGTTCTTGTTAAAAGTAAAGTTAATGGACATATAAAGGGGTAAAATTATTACAACCTGTCTTACTGTTAGTTGTGATGATGTTCCCCTTACCTCTTGCATAACTTTTTCCTGGACTGTTTAGGTTGCAGAAAAGTACCTCATCTGCAGATGGTAAGCCAAAAAGTTTTATATCAGTACTGTTGAGCAATTTAAAAAATATATTTTAGTGTGTGCTGTTGATGTCAGGCCTGTTGTGTGTATTGCTGTACTGTCTGTAATAGTGGCAGCACTGTTACTTTGTTATCATATATTGGACTATATTAATGTAGGTATGCATTTTTTCCTGTGTTTGTTGCTTTTTATCACAGGTGATCATGATAGTGGGAGTGTGGGCCTTCTGCCACCTGATGTCAGTGTATCAGCAGACACTGATAATGATAGTGGCCAAACTGAGGCACAGTGGGGGGGGGTGCAGAGGTTGAATCTGATACTGAGTTTGACATACAGCCATCCTGTACAATTCCATCACACACAGCCAGTAGGGCTAAGTCTACCCATTCCAGTGAGCCCTCACATATTGGATAGGTGGAGGCCAAGGCCATTGATCAGGGAAGTGTGCCTACTGTGGCCTCAGTGCCTGTTGACTCTGGCCATAACCAAAATGTGGGTGAAGTGCCACGTAAAAGGATTGATAGAAGTGCTCAGAGGTGGTCTGCTGTCCCTCCTCCACCTGGTGCAGGTGTCTTTTCCCGTGCCACTCAGTGTATGTTTAGGGCCATCGTGAAGGCACAGGCACATTCCCTTAGGTGCTCCAGACAAATGCTTGGGGGTTGTAGATGTGGCACATTCTAACATGTGTGACTGCCTCCACAATGTTGCTTATTGTATGGATCAGATGAATAACACATTTGAATGAAGGGTGTCTGTGATTGGCCAAGGGGTATCTGTCATGGAATGAGCATTGTCTGTGAAGGAACTTCTACTGGGAGAGGAATGGCATCCTTGTGGGTGTAGATCAGCCACATCATCTGCTGTCAGCCAGTGTGGTAGTGACTAATCATGCTCCCATAGTGGCTGTACTTCCAGTGCTCCATTAATGAGTCTGCTGTCTGCACTCAGACATGGTAGGCCATGGGGTCATGGTCATGGGCATTTCCATGAAGGGAGGTTGCCCAGCAGACATCAGTCACATTTAGGTAGCAGCATTGCATCTGACTGTGTGCGTGGATGTGCCAGTGCAACTCCTAGCAGAACCACGTCTTGTGGTTGGGGATGAAAACAATAAACTGATACCTCTACCATGCATGGCGCAAAGCTGTCCAAGATTTAGAGCCAGCACAGCACTTGGCTGTGTTCATGCAGGCACTCACACGCCAGTTTCACCTGGGGAACCCCTACACACACACACACACACACACACACACACACACACACACACACACACCAGTTACTGATTTTGTCTCACTGGCCATTTGTTGGTTTATCCAAATGACTGCCTGCTTCTCTTTCTTACTCACACACACTCACCACCCTTTTGTGTCAGCCTAGGCTTCCTGCCCCCCTCCCCCCCACACACAGCATCCTGTGCAAGTGATGATAATTGTGCCAGTCCCTGTTTTCTTTATTTTGGATTCAGGGATACATAAGCTTTGTTCCCAATGCTCAGGAAGCATAGCTGACTTAGTGCTTAGTATGTTTGTATCTGTGGTGTTGAACTGGTAATTGTATCATTGACTTATATTGACCTTGGAAAGTTAGACAGTTGATAGCATCAACATTGCCCATCTTTATAGCGAATGATCTGTTGAGGGCTGTGAAGTCAGAAACTGTAATGTGTATCATTACTTTTTAAATTCTCTTTTCACTGATTTTCCAGTACAAATGTATTGTGCTAAATGGAGAGCATGCAGTGATCATCATTACTTTTGAAAGGTATGACTGTGTAAATCTTTGATGCCTGAAGCCTACTACTTAGTAATGAACATATGCAATTCAAATAAGTCTCTGCTGTCATATGTTAAGATAATTTCTGTACAAATCTCCCACCTTTTACTTGCTTAATGCACCACCTAATGAAATACAAGGATATGACACACATTCATATTATTAAACAGTACAGTCTGGGTTAAGAACTTACTTTGTCTGATGCATGCAGTACACAGACATTAAATGAGGAGGTAACAGTTGTGTGATTGCCTGACATCAATGTTGCTATATGTATGTGAGTAGGAGGAAGGTTTTAGGCCCCTATGTGGTGAGTGAGTGTGCTGTGGGCTGTCTCTTAGCTAATGCAAGGGCATACTGAGCATGCCTACATCTGCCTACACCCACAGCAGCTGGTGGTTCACCCTCTGGCTCATCATCTGCCTGTGGCTATGGTGACCTTAGCCTTGGAGATAGGATGTGTGCCTGTTCCACTTGCTAATCTTGTTGAAGCTGTTTCCTTAGGATTATGTTGTGTAGCATTCCACATACTGTAAAATACTTTTGCACATGTACGTGTATTGTACTGCAAGGCTCCCTCAGATGTATCTAGGTACTGGAACTGTGACTTCAGCAGCCCAAACACATGCTCTATGATATTTCTGGTTTGAGTGTGTGCCTCATTATGGCGTTCTTCTGTAGGTGGGTGTGCATTTCTGATGGGTGTTATCAGCCATGGTTTCAGTGTGTAGCTTGTATCCTTCAGTAAATGACCCTGTGGGATATCCCCCCTAGCAAACTTCTGGTACACTTTGGAGGTTTGCCAGATATGTGAGTCTTGGTAACTACCAGGTTTGCCAGCACACATGTTTCAGATGATTCCCTTGGCATTACACATGACTTGGCAGTTGATAGAGTGGTAGCCCTTACTGTTTATGTAGAGCCTACCCTTTTCCCTGGATGGAGCCTTCATTTCTATATGTGTGCAATCTATGGCATCCAGTACTTCAGGGTAGTGTGCTTCATAGTAGAACTTCTGCATATTTCTGGCCTTCTCCTCAGAACTAGGGGAAAATATATGTGGTCAATGGCATGTTGGAGCATAGCATTCAGGAATTGATGGAGGATCCTGGATGTTGATGCCTGTGACACCCCCCAGCATGTCCCCTGTTGGTCACTGAAAGGTACCTGTAGCTACGATTCTAAAGGCTACACATACCTTTGTCTCCACTGGGATGAGTTCCCCTTGGTTGTCTCTGAGTTGTGAATGGCAGAAGTCACAAAGTTCCTGTAGTATGTCTCTGTCCACCCTGTAGTGCTCTACAATTTCCACATCATGTAGGTTGTGAAAAGTTAAATGGGGCCTGAAAATGCTTCTCCTTCTCAGCCTAGGCCCATCACCAGCAGCAGCAGCAGCATTGGCTTCAGCCTGTAGCACATACAAATGAACTAAAGCAGTAGCAGCCCCTACCATTCTGTTCCTCTTCATAGGTTAGTACTAGGCTATCTGCCCTTTCAGGCCATTTTAAGCCTAGCCAGTTACCCAATGTGAGAATCAAACCCTGCACTTTGTGTCTGTAAGGTAAACACCTTAACCATTAGGCCAGCCCCCCCCCCCCAAAAAATGCATTGAAGCTTCCCTGACCGGGAATTGAACCCGAGCCACAGTGGTGAGAGCATCAAATCCTAACCACTAGACCACCAGGGACTCTTTTCCATGACTGTATCCCAGAAGTTCTGGAATTCACAGGAAAAAACAGCATGGTGTCTACATGGATGCTTTATAGCTTGTTGAATAGCTCCACAATGTTGCATTGATTGATTAGCATGTCACAGGGTTTACCTTGTTTGCACAGGAGTGAGCACCTCTACACAGCACTTACTGCATCTAAATTTCATCGCTACTGCGTAGAGGTTATTGAACCCCCGTTTGGTGTTTTAATATCAGTTTTATAGAGAGTTGTAGGGATGTGAAGAAGCTTTTGCTGGAAGGATACATAACCTTTCTTGTTTAGTGCTGAGCTAGGAGACTGGAAATGTGTTCAAATGCTAAGGTCAGTTGTTCATACATGATCAGTGCTGCACCCTAATTAAAAAATGTAAATAAATGAAATAAAATACAATATAATGGATCATTTTAAAAGTGAATATGTTCTGATAGTATGATTTTTTTTAACAGTGTCAGACCCTTTAGTCACTGCAGAGTAATTCAATGCTGAGTATCTGAAAGGTGATTGCAAATTTTGCAAATCTATTACATGAACTGTCACAGAGTGCTTTGGCCAAGCCACCAATAATAAAATTGCAGTAGAGCAATTTAAGTAAAATACATGCTAGCATACCTCGAGTCTTTTGTTATTAAAAATTGCAGAGTATAGCTTTCATTTTTTTCACTTGTGTTTGGAAATGCATACATGTTTCAGGGTATCTGCTTGTTCAAATGGTCCTTAATAACTCATTATTTGGTTGCAGTTATGGCTGGGTGGAGAAATTGATGTTTCTCATACTTATGGAAATAAAATCCTAGTCTTTTACTGTTAACCCCCTTCTGAATCTTATTACGGAGTACTTCTTTTGTTGAGCAGTTCTTTTAGTAGAAAAGGAAGCAAAGTAGAGCTCCTGGCTCTGTGTATTTATTTTAGCTAAATGTAGACTTTTTGTCAGGGGTGAATACCCGGCAAACTTGTGATGAGATGAGCCCATCTGTGCAGGGACCATCCTCGATCAGTAAACCAGCAATTCATGAAAATAAACGAAATTGGTGCAGATGGTAATATGAAACCTCATGCTGTTTAAGACTGCACTGGAGGATTGTGGGAGTGATGCTTCAGCAGGAAATCTAAATGTACAGGAGACTTAATCATACTGAAACAAAGTGAATTAGCTGGCAAAACATTTGATACTAGATAATGTTTGGGGCAGAACTAACCTACGTGAGTATCAACTTCCATACAAGTGATTTCAAATCTGTAAAGTAAAAAACAAAGTGATCTCACACTAAAATTTTAGAAATTAATACAACTTAAAGAAACAAAAAATGCAATCAATAAGTGAATTTATTTACAAAAAGGATTATTCAGACAAATGTAATGCATGCAAGTAAATTTATTAAGAAGGGCATGCTGTATGAATTAAAATTACAACTGTGTTTCAATACACCAGTACAGCAGGTTTAATATTTTTATAACATTAAATTGAAAAAGAAGTCAGCAATGTTGTCTGCAGCGTGGTCTGACAGGAGAGTGAAAAAAGTCATTTCTGGTGTTAGAAGTTAAATGATGAACAAAATAGTTATATTTTCAGTGAACATGCTGGCCAATTTTGTAGGCACTTAAGTGCAAATGACCGCAGTGAAGAGGGCAGGGCTAACTATGCTGAAAGAAAAGAGATACATGCTTAGTTCATTGATATTACATATGATAAAAAGTGTTTTTGTTTTTTTTTTTAACCTAATTGGTGGAAAATACTTATGCACTGCTCCATATCCTAAAGGAAATAAAATGACATTGCAGAATGATTATGAATCTAAAGTCTCTAACAAATCAGAAAAGCACAGTTTCATACAGACATTTTAAAATCCAGATAAAATGCTGCAGCCACTCACCTGGACAATTTCCTGTTCCCATATATGCGTACATGATGTGGACAGAAATACAAATAATACAGTTTAAGAAGTGTAGATGCAGGCCAGTACATACTAAACAAGTTTATGAAAATAACAAAAGTCGTCCTGAACACGTACTTAAAAAGACTGGGCCTTTGAAGTATTCTGCAAACATCTGTCAAGGGGTCTGGGGAAGAAGTATATGGATCTGATTTTTCATACAAGCCAACATGAAAGCCTAGAGTGAATAGACAGGAATCTGAGCTTTATAGTGCAAGTAATAGTCAGAGAAGGCATGACACTCTCTGTCATTGACAGAGAGAAAAGGATATCCTAGTCTTTGTCCTAACATGGAGGACAGCCTCACAGAGAACACTTTGACAAATAGCTACCCAAACCAGTCCACCCAGAAGTGTGCAAGTCCAAATTCTTAGTTGTCAGGGGACACAAAGTCAGGACTCCAGACAGAACATGCTGTCTGCTCAAAGCTGGATTTTATTGTCAGACATCCTGGCATAGGATAAATGGAATCACATTCATTGGGATGCATAAAAGAATCCACTGTGACTGTGTCTTATAACTTGAAAAGAAACTGCTAGGTCATTATCGCTAGTGTTGCAGAAACATTGATAAATTACAGACATGCTGCCCTGGGAGTGAAAGCAGTTACTTTGAGAAGGTACATTTATAGTTCAGTGTACACTCTACAGTTTTGATAAAAAATATATAATAACACTAATTATCATTATATTGAGTTCAAATTCCTTTGTATTAAACCAAAAATGCTTTTTTGTAGACATATAGATATGTGTGTTATCAAACATGTATGTAATTGTACAGAAAATAAACATATCATCTGCTGCCAAGGTGAACTATATATGTACCTTTTTCTAATTTGCACATCCTTCACTGACAAAAAGTAAGGGGGGGTGAAGTGAAATATATGTCCATATTGCACTCATTCTTGTGAGTACTTATTTGCTTTTTTAACAGCAAAAGAGGAAATATGTCCTGACTCAGTGTTTTTATCTTATTTAAATGTGCAATATGTTATCATGGGCAGTGGAGACAGCAGGCATTTCTTATAATTGATGCATTGCATCTAATGGACAAGTTAAATATAAAAAGAAATAAACATTAATTTGACATGAAGATGGATATTTTCGAGAGAGGGTTGTTTCTTAAAGTCATTACCAAAGTTACAAATTTAATTGCATATTTTAATATGTCTTAATAAATATTTAATTTTCACATGCCTCTTTCATGTTTTGACTGCTCTGATTTTGTGCTGTGAAATTAAAAATCTTAAAAACTAGAAACAGTTTTAATGAGAGATTGTTGGCTTCTTTTATATATACAAAGTCCACAGATAATTGTATCATAAGATACAAGGAAAATATTTATGTACTTCAGAGAACACTTAAGTCTATCATGTTTAATAGGTTCCTAGGCTCCTTGGAGGTTACTAGGCTAATAGCCCTAGGGCCTTTACAAGCCTAGCTATGTAAAAACCTGTGTACCCTAATTGACCATAGTTAGATGGTCATTGTTACCAGAGCGATTCTATGATCAGCACCAACTACCCCTGTCCATGAGGGACATAGATGCAACACCCGGGGTGAATTTATGGTCACCTATCCAATTGTCAAGGTTACACTTAGATAGGGTCATTGAGGAGCTCTGCTTCATGTGAAGTGGGAGCTTATTCCATAGGAGTGGCAATCCCTGAGAGATATATCTGTCTCTCCAACATATGCTGTTAATGTCACAGGCTAGGTTGAGATCTCTTGAGTGAGTGACTCTTGTCCCATTTGATTTTCAGATGTGCAGCATTTCATTAGGGTAGAGTCATAGACTTCGCTGTAGGCCAGGCACAGGTTGCCTCTCAACAGCCTACATGATACAGAGTACAGTGGCAGGGCATTCACTCTTTTCATGAAAGTCATATTTTGGAGGTCCTGCATTCTCTTGGTTAGAAACCTCTGTGGTCTCTCTGGTTGCTGCAGGTGTCTGATGAGATACATACAGAAGGGAGCATTGTACTAAATTAGTGGACTGATAAGGGTCAAGTACAGGGGGAGTTACAGCCTCCTTAGCCCTGGATGCAATGCCCTTATTTATGAGATGAACAACGTAGAAGGCTTTCCTTATCACTATGGACACATAGTGATTGAAGTTTAGATTGCTATCAACCTGTGTTCTCAAGACTCAAACCACTGGCTTTAAGGTTAGAGGGGTACTATCTATATCATAATTAGCAAGGGCTACCTCTTTGCCAAACGGGATAATGAGGCATGTTTTTGCATTTAGTTTTAGTCCGTGACTGTGGCACCAGTTATTTGTCTGAGTCAACCCCTTCTGTATTATGTTTACATCTTTGGAAGAATCAATGATTGCACCCAGTTTGCAGTCATCTGCAAACTTGGTAAGCCACTGGCCATCTGCTTTCACTTGGACCTCATAGAAATAGATTCCAGACAGTAGAGGGCCCAACACAGATCCTTGTGGTACCCCACTAGTAACTGTTCTATCGGTGGAAGCGGACTCTCCAACTTTGACAGTGTGCATTCTGTTGGTGAGCCAGTTGGATACCCATCTAATGAAGTATGGGGTAATCCCCAGCTGGAGAGTTTCTCAATGATTCCTGAGAGGGTGATTGTGTCAAAAGCCTTGGCTAGAGCAAGTTAGATGGTATGTACCGCTTTGCCCTTATCCAAAGCTTTGGTGACATTCTCAAAGAAGTCCACCATGTTAATAAGCAAGATCTACCCTAGACAAAACCAAACTGGGTCAGGTCAAGAGTTTGAAGGTTATATGTATCCTTATGGATAAGGTCGATGATGATTTTTTCCATGGCCTTGCAGATAAGGCTGGTTAGTCTTATGGATCGATAGTTTTCTGGGTTGGTTGATGGACCCTCTTTGTGCAAGGGGATTACTGTTGCTATTTTCCACTCTGCCAGAACAAAGCCAGTGCTCAGGCTATGGTTAAAGAGAGTGCTAAGTGGTTCTGCTAGGTCTTTTTTTTTGATTGTTTAATAAGCAACCTGGGATGTTATCTGGTCCCATAGAGGCAATGCTTTTGCCCTTGGAGAGTGCTTTTATGACCTGCTCTTTGGAGATACACGGTAGTGGACTGGTGCCAGGCATGCTTTGGGGTATGGCTGGTGGGGATTGAGTGGCAAATTTGTCAGCTAGCATTTTGACAATTTCCTCAGGTTCAGTGTGAGTGGTACCATCCACTATATGTTCAGCACATGGCTGGGCATTTTGTTTTAAGCTTCGGATGTAGCTAAAGAATGTCTTATGATTGTCTTTAGACAGGGATGCTAATTTAGTCTCATAACTAGCCTCAGAGGACTTTACAAGATATCTGATTTGCTTGTTCAAACTGTAGAGGGTATTCATCCTCTGTTGAGTAAGTTCCTTCTTGTTCTTAGATATGAGTTTCTTTCTTTTGCTAGATAACTCATTTATACTTACAGTCCACCAGAGTGGCTTGTTTTTTTTTGAGAGGACCTGGTTTTAGTTCTGTCAGGTACAGCTGAGTCAATACATTTGTTTACATGGCTGTATATGGCATTTTTGTACTCTTCTGTGTAGGAGTCACTGTTTGCTGTGCTAGCATGGGCTTTGAAACTTTTTATGCCATTGCTAAGTAGGCCATAGTTTGCTTTGGAGAAATGTTTCCATTTTTCTTGCTCCTGTGGGGGTGTCAGGTCTGATCTTTACATCAAACAAGACTGATTTGTGGTCTGACCTTATCAATGAGGGCAAAACACAGGAGGTAGTGCATTGCCCCCCCCCCCGTGTTGGTGACCACAAGGTCTAGGACATTTGAGCCCCTAGTGGGGGTGCAGACCAACTGTTCCAGGCATTTGAATTAACAAAATGCAAGAACCTCAGAGTGATCATGTTTCTGTTTGTATAAGTCCCTCAACTGATGGAAAGCTTGTTAAAACCTCCCATGACCAAGGTATTTGGCTTTATACTGAGCAACTCTAGCAAGTCCAGGTAGGCAGTGGTGTGCTTCTCCTAGTTCATGGTGGGGGACCTGTAGCTAGTGATGATATCTTAAGTATTTTCCCTATAGTTATTTAGACCTGGAGTAGCTCAAAAGAACATACTGTTTTACCAGTCTTGAGGTGTATTTGGAATTAATGCAGAGCAGCTCTGGTTAGCGTGTTTGTATGTTAGTGTGTTAGTATCGGGATTACGTTTTTCTTCTACTTCTACTTCTTGAGGCATATCTTAATTATCATTTTTTTTTGTGAAGTTACGATAAGTCTTTTTCTGTCACCAAGAACTTAGCAGTATTAGTTTTGTTGTAGTCTGTGTGAAGGACAGGCATTAGACTTTTACTGAGCATAAATTCTTAATAATATTTATTATCCTAGCATTGCTAATATATCCCATGCTTTTTCTTAGTCTCTTTTTATTGTTTTATAACAACTACTTGACAGCTTACTAAGAGTTTTAAAGCCTCAGTTATGTAATAATAAAATGACTTCCTTTCTCCCCATTACACTGCCCTAATCATCACTTTTCTTTTAATTACTGTCTACCAGTTAATTCTATAACTGCCCACTTATCTCTACATGCTGTTCATCCTTCAATGTTCAGTGCCTTACCAACCACTCCTGTTATACTTAATAACTCAACTAGCCATATTTATTTATGCACTGTTGCTTTACAGCTTTAGTGCCAATAACCCTGTCATCCTATCTTATATGTTCTTTGTGTTAAGTAAATTACTTATCATGTAACCTCTTACAATTAGTTTTCTGTTTCCATCTTACAATGTTTCAGCTTTCAACTACAGTAAAATCTCGGACAGCTATGAATACATTTTACAATTTAAACATTTACATTTTTCTCCTTCCTACATCAAGCATGCCTGCTGAGTTATTCCTTAATAGCACACTGATCTGCTTTTCCTACTGTTTCAGCCTCAGTTATTTGCCTTATACTCAGCGCTTGAAAGCATTTTTACCTTTTGTGCTCTATCACCTCTAAATCAAATGCCCACAGACACTCTAATAGTTATCATACATCAAATTCCTTCTCACCTTTTCTGTCAGATTTTCATCAACTCGCTTGCAGTTTGTCTCGCTTCTCAAGTTCAAATTCTTTGCACTGAATAAAGATTGCATTTACTGGTCTCTTCATAAAGAGGTTGCTCCAGAGAGGCTTATACGTATGTCCTGAACACAGTAACAGCATTTGACCAATATATTTCATAAGTGTTAAATACATGTCTTGAAAAAAAAACTTCTATAAAGTCATAAAGCAGTGAGTCTGGCATACTTGTAATGTTCTAAATATATGATCAACGTTAGATCAATATATATAGTTCACTACCCAACAAAAAGCTGAGACAGAGCTGTTACAGACTTGTGAAATAGGGAGATTTTCTTCTCTGTAGTGGTGTGATCATGTGAACAGTCTTTGTACATGTCTTTTCTTGCACATGACTATGAAAATCCCACAAGCAGCTGGCTTAACTTATTAAATAGTCTGATGCCACCATAAATCATGGATGCATTGTTAAACTTTGACCAAGACATGTCTTACATGTGTCTATTGGAAATGCAGGAGAAACTAGCATAAGTTTAGAAAAGTGAGGCTTTTTTTTTCTCTAAAGGTCTGAATACCCTAACAACTTTTGTCCAGGACAGCCCTGTAATGCATAGACTGGAATATCATAAAAGCATACAAAAATGGAGCTGTTGCTTCACCTAGAAACAATTCTATTATATAAGGGTCTTTCCTTTTAAGAAAAAATCTGTATTGAATCAACTACTTGTTGTCAGGTTCTTGGGGACCCTTTAGCACTGCCTACACATATGGTGAAATAGTGGCAGCATGATAGCTGACCCACAGTAGTCTGCACGAAGTCACTGAGTGAGAACAGTTTAAACATGCCAGATTTTAGCCTTCAGTTAGGACTTATTTGGCATTCCAGTGAAGCAGCATTATCTGCAGTATAAGATGTGATGATACTTTGGTTTATCTGACACATGCACCCCTATCCCCCCACACCAAGTGGCAGTCTGTCTTATTTACTACTTTGGGACAGTTCTGACAGACCGAGCACAGCTATTGCAAGTGGGTGCATTTTTTACCTTCTCCTGTGATGAGTATGCTCCTACATGCAGGCCTAGCATGCTATCATCATCATCTTGGAACAGAAATCCTTAACCCCCAGTTCTTTGGCCACTGTTACTGTTCAAGCCATTGCATGCAATGGAGCAGTTTCATCAAACAGGGCCACCATTTCATCCCCCCCCCCCCCAGGATGGCAAGCCAACATGAGCGACTTACATCCACCATCCCCTGCCTGGGCCTTCAAGGATACAAGTCATTAGTTGACCTTTAGTTGTCTGTGTTGCACTCAGTAACATTTCTGAGGGCCATTGTCACTGTAAATATCTACTTTTTTGATGTTGACTGTAGAAAAACAGACCTGGCCCTGCAGCGCAATGGTGGTTCATTAGCAAACTGAACAGAGTCATTTGCTTGAGAGACACTCCTTCTAATAAGGCCAGCACTGGAGTGTTGAAGGGTCATTTATTTGTCAGTGCATGGGCATCTACAGTATAGAGGATGGTGATTTACTGCAATATGCATATAACTACATTGCTCTGCTCTGCTGATGACAGTAAATTCATTTACTCTTACCCTTTAGAATTGCTTCTCCAGCCATAGTAGAAGGATAGCAGTTTACTCTTAAATGAGTAGAAAAAAAACCCTAACAGATTATTTTAGTAAGCAGACATCAGGGGAGTACTGGCAACTATCTCTACATACATTCCTTAGCTTATTAAGGTATCTGTAGACTATTTTATCTTGAAGGAATGTAACTGTACACACTGTATGAAAGCTGTAAACAATGATATCAATAGAGGATCCACTAGGATATGCAGCAGATAAATTGAGAAGTAGTACAACACAAACACTGTTTCTATTATATTACCTGCATACATTTAGACTTACAATGAAAAGACCAATGGTTAGACCACAGCTGAAGATAAAAATGGAATAATCCACGTCAGGAAATAAATCACTTGCAGCTTCACAGTAGTGCCCTTTATAAAACCAAAAGTTGTAACTAAGATGTAGTAGTCAAGGTAGGAAACGGTTCACTTGCAGTTTCACACCACTTTATTAAACAAGAGTAAGCGCTTTCACGATCTAAGTCAGCTGATCGCTTCTTCAGACTCATAAAAACAGTTAAAACATTGGTATTTAAAATATGGTTCAACCAATGAAAACACATATAGAACTATGACATAGACTAATTAAAATTGCATACATCAGTACATTAATTTGCCTTATATTCTGCATAAGATGAAATAAAATATACATATAACAGACACATTTTATGTAATAATCTATATTACTTAATGTTTTACTGGTCTGGATTTTAAAAAAGGTTTCAAGGAAACAGCATTGTTCAATCCAGGAGACCTATCTGCCTGAAGTAGTAAAATGCATCTTTGTTCGGCTTCCTCTACCTTATTCCTTATATCACCTCCCCTCTTACTTTTATTTATTATTTCTAAAACCATGAAATTAAAAATATGTTTCCTATCTTCTTCTTCCACATGTTTTGCTAAAGCACTTGTGTCTTTTTTATTTCTTATATCTCTAAGGTGTTCAAGGATACGTTCCTTTAGGCACCTATTGGTTTTGCCTATATAAAAGGCATGACAGACAGTGCAGAAGCTGAAATAAACCAAATTTTGTGTTCTGCAGTCAGCATAAAAATCTATATCAATTATAAATCCCAGTGTAGGATGTTTATATGTAGATTTATTATATAAATAGTCACATGCTGTACCATTTCTGCAAGGAAAAGTCCCCTGCCTATCAGATAGGATCATTCTTTCATTGTTTCTGGATTTATAACAGAGTTGCCTTTTTAAGGACCTCTTATTTCTAAAAGAAAAGCTGGGTCTATCTTCTAACAATTCTATGACGATATTACTATATTAGAGAAAGACTTCTTAAACAGAGGTTATAGTAAGAAAGACATAAATGAAAGCTCTAAATATACCATTGAAAATAGGGATGGGAGATGTAAACCACTCTTCTCAAATACTATAGAAGATGTTAAAAGCAAGGAAGGTCTTGATTTTAAAGTTAGATTCCCTATAATTTATTCAAGTGACATCAGAAGGTTCTGTAATATTTTTGAGAAGAATTGGAATGTTTTATTGTCGGATCCTGACTTGAGAGAATTGTTAGAAGATAGACCCAGCTTTTCTTTTATTTATTTTATCCTAAATTTCTATTTTTCTTTGTAGGATTTTAGGTAAGTCAGTATAAGGCAATCTATTGATACATTCTCTAAATTCTCCAGCTATGAAATGAATGTGGTTAAATCTCCTAATTTTCCATTAAACCAAAAATATATTCTGATTAGTTATTTTACTGATACAGAAATTAAACTAAGTTATTCATTTAAATATCTGGGCATAAACTTTTGTCATGATCCTTTTTCGTATTGCCAAGAAAATGTAAGGACATTTGGAACATTATACAAAAGGATATCCTTAGATGGAATAAACTTAATCTATCTCTCTTATCCAAAATCTCTGTTATTAAAGTTAATATCCTTCCCAGATTATTATTCCAATTCAATGCATCAAATATTAAAATCCAAACAAAATTTTTCAACAATATTACTACTAGTTTATCAAAATTTCTATGTTTTCCAAAATCTACTAGGATCAGTAATCAAAAACTCACATATCCTAAAATATTTGTGGATTAGCCTTGTCAGACTTTAAGACCTACTCTGACATAATTAACTCAGGCAAACTTATAGCAATAACAAAATTTAACCAACCAACCCCAAGACAAATGGAACCTATTAGGAATGAAATTGTGGTATAATTTTGTGTGTAAATATCAATATAATCCCAGGGCTTTATCTTTTCTAAATAAAGATAACCTTAGAACTTTTAAAATTCATAAATTTCTAAAGCATTTAATTAGAAATGTTTAAGACTTGTTGGCTACTCTTGATTTAAAGGAGTCAATGATGATATTCCAGCCATTACATCTCAATCCTAATATACAATTAAATAATTTGATGTTAAATTTAACAAATTATCACATACTTAAAGATAAAACCATCCTTGACTTCCTCAGATATAAAAAAATCTTCGATTGACGAAATGAGATTTGCTCTTAACCTCCCCAAAATATATTTTATCTTATTGAGACAAATTAAAGAATTTATTTATAACTTTTAGACAATACAAAAAGTAATGAACATAATGCAAATTATTATGGTTACCACTTACATCCAAAATGAAAATAGCAAATGTTTATAAATTAATTGATTCTATTAAATATCAAAATTCTATCATCTATTCTAAATACTAGAACAAATTAAACCATTCAATTTCATATATTCAAATAATTCATTCAGTTCAATCATCATTAAAATTAATACCTTTTAAAAATGCCTATACTCAACAAATGGTATTAAATAATGCCTATATGACTCCTGATAGAATTAACAAATTCTTCACCACATCATCCCCTAGCTGCTCAATATGTAACCATCAAAAAGCAGAAATACTCCACATTTTTTAGAGTTGCAAATGCTCGTACAAACTTTGGTGTTCCCTTAAATTAAGGCAAGAAAAATGTGATATGAAAAGTCTAACGTATCATGGGAGATTGCATTACTATATAATCCCCTCCAAGTTTAACATAATTTGATTTACATGTACTAATTACCAGTTCCTCATTGATTAAACTCTATTATCACTTTAAACTGGAATGGCAGATCAAAACTGACATGGAATGTTTTTAAGAAAATGGTAGTAAAGTATTTATCACACAAAAATGAATAGTATTTAATTCTAACAAACAATCTTATTATAAACAGTATTGGAAAAACTTTACAATTGTATTTTTATTAATTTTCAACTGGAAACAGTAATAGTCATTCAGCACTTTGTGTATAGTTGATGTAATTGTTATTCTGATGTTTACATCTGTTTTTTCTTCCTCTTTTTATCTGATTGACGTTGTCTACAATTTTATCTGTTGAAAGGAAAAAGTTACGAAAAATTAAATAAAAATATTGAAAAAAAATAAATAAATAAAACTAAATAAACAGTACTAAGCAAGTATTTACACAGCACAATTTACCTGGTTATTTTATAAATAGTACTAAGCAAGTATTTACACAGCACAATTTACCTGGTTATTTTATAAATAGTAGTAAGCACATAATCACATACAACAATATACTTGGTCATTTTATAAACAGCACTAAGCACATGCTCACACAGAGAAATATACATAGTCATTTTATAAACAGCACTAAGCACATACTCACACAGCACAATATATCTGGTCATTTTATAAAAAAAACTAAGCACATATTTACACAACACAATACAACTGGTAATTTTAGAAACAGCACTAAGCACATAGTCACATAGCACAATATACATAGTCATTTTAAAAACAGTACTAAGCACATACTCACACAGCACAATATATCTGGTCATTTTATAAAAAAAACTAAGCACATATTTACACAACACAATACAACTGGTAATTTTAGAAACAGCACTAAGCACATAGTCACATAGCACAATATACATAGTCATTTTAAAAACAGTACTAAGCACATACTCACACAGCACACTATACCTGGCCTTTTCATAAACAGCAGTAAGCACATACACACACAACATGATATACTGTTCATTTTATAAACAGCACTAAGCACATAATCATACAGCAAAATATATCTGGCCATTTTATAAAGAATACTAAGCACATGTTCACACAGCACAATACACCTGGTGATTTTATAAACAGTACTAAGCACATACTCACATAGCACAACATACCTGGTCATTTTATAAATAGCACTAAGCTTATACTCACACAGCACAATATGTCTGGTCATTTATAAAGAATAATAAGCACAAACTCACTCAACCACCAGTATTAAGCACATACCTGCAGATCCATCATTACTAACCGCATACGTGCACAGCCACCAGTACTAACCAGGTACACCATCACCAGTACTAGTCACATACTCACACAGCCACCAGTACTAAGCAAAACACATGTGGTCATTTTGTAAAGAGTACTAAGCACATACTCACATAGCACTATATACCTGGTCATTTTATAAACAGTACTAAGCACATACTCACACAGCACAATACACCTGATCATTTTATAAACAGTAATAAGCACATGCTCACACAGCACAATATACCTGGTTATTTAATAAACCATATTAAGCATGTACTCATACAACCACCAGTACTAAGCACATACTTGCACAGCCACCAGTACTAGGCACATACACACACAGCCACCAGTATTAGGCACATACTTACACAGCCACCAGTACTAAGCACATACTTACATGGCCTCCTGTACTACGTACATACTTGCACAGCCACCAGTATTAAGCAAATACTCACACCACCACCTGTACTAAGTAGATACTTGCACAGCTACCAGTACTAAGCACATACTCACAGAGCACAATATACCCGGTCATTTTATAAATAACACTAAGCACATACTCACAGAGCACAATATACCTGGTCATTTATAAACATCACTAAGCACATACTCACAAAGCACATTATATCTGGTCATTTTATAAATAGTGCTATGCACATACTCACACATCACAATATATCTGATCATTTTATAAGAGTACTAAGCACATTCTCACATAGCGCAATATACCTGGTCATTTTATAAACAGCAGTAAGTACATAGTGACACAACCACCAGTATTAAACACATACTCACACAGCCACCACTACTAAGTACATATTTGCACAACCACCAGTATTAAGAAAACACTCACAACACCACCTGTACTAAGCAGATAGTTTCACAGCCACCAGTACTAAGCACATACTCACACAGCACAATATATCTGGCCATTTTATAAGAGTACTAGACACATACCCAGCATACAATACATGGTTATTTCATAAACAGTACTAAGCACATACTCACACAGCCACCAATACTAACCACATGCTCACACAACACGTATACCTGGTCATTTTATAAAGAGTACTAAGCATATGCTCAAACAGCACAATATACCTGGTCATTATTTAAACAGGTTATAAATAGTACTAAACACATTCTCACACAGCACAATATACCTGGCTATTTAATAAGCAGTACTAAGCACATACTCACACAACCACTCCTCAAGCTGTTTAATTTAAGTTTAACTACAGGTTTTTCTTTGACCACAGTTGTGATGGTCCTACATAAGAGTGGCTGTTCTGCTGACCTAGATCCTCATCTGTAAAACCAGGGACTTCATAAGCTATGATACCAACAATCTCATTAGGCTTGACCCTTAGCAGATTGGCTTTGTCAAGGGAGGATTAATTAATTAAGTAATGAACCTGGTTAAGTTTTTGAGAGGGTTACATAGGCTGTTGTCAGTGGTCATGCGATTCACGTGGTGTGCTTTGATTTGGCCATGGCCTTTGACAACATAATGCATGCTGGCATAGTAAGCAAGCTTTAAAAATAAATCCATATATGGTAAGGTGACTAGTAAGCTGGCTAAAAGACATAGCCCAGATATTATGAGCATAGGCATAGTTGGCTTTTCTGGCACCTGGATCTGTTCTCCAGTCTGGTGCCCATTAGGTCCACTGCATTATACTGGCACTCCAAGCCAGATACATCACCTTCCCTGCCACAACTCTTCATTGGAAGAAGAGCAAAAAAAAAGGTTTGCCTTGTTCATCAGACTGGCTTTCTGGTACAGCAATAAAAAAATAACAAAAAAGAAGGTCTGCTGTGTTATTCTGGTTTACTAAGCCAGATACATACCTCTCTCTGCTGTAGCAGTTCATCTGAGCAAAGGGGAAAAAAAGGTTGTTTTTTTGTAGCAAACTGAATGATGCATTTGTAGCAATAGGCTTGCTACATCTTACCTTATGTTCTGGCATTTAGATATTCTGCTACAGAAGGTAGAGTGCAGCAAAGGCACTTTCGGATTGTGACTCCTAACACCCTGCACCCAGTGTGGCTGCCCATTTTGGTCCATTTTTGCTATGTTTATGCACTTGAGTGGCACATTTCATCAGAAATTATTAAGATAAACCAACCTCTGATTATCCAGATTTGCATATGATTGTAAATTGCGAGTTATTATCAAGTCCTCTTGGTGATACTTAAACCCTTAGGCAAAATCTTACACTTGTTAATACTTGGTGTACTGAAAATAGGCTCAAACTAAATTAATAATGTGCATAGACTTCTCCTTTGGTAGTTAACCCCTCGCTCAGTATACAGAATAGACAATTTCCCTACTTCATAACAAAAATGTTGTTGGGGAGTTTGGAACACGGGTTGATGATTCTCTCTCTTTCTTGATCATTATTTCACAACACTATTCAGAAAATCCTTCTATTTAGTTCAGCTGATTATGGAGATATATAATCCCAATGTAAACACATCATTGTTCCCTTGTATTCCACATTGATTAGGCCAGTTATGGAGTATAACACCACCTATGGGATGCACCTCACTAGATATATCAAACAACTAGAAAGACCACAGAGGTCCCTAACTAAGATGATCATGGCTGTGAAGACTCCTGAGCTACCTAGAGAGGCTGGAAGCACAGTCCATTCCTTTATTCAGTGTCTTATAAATTCTTGAGGGAAGATTTATGCCTCACCATCTAGACCATTAGAGATCCAGTTGTCCTGGTTTTCCTCTATGTCTGCAAGTCTGATACTGGAACTTGGGGTCAAAATCTTTCCCAGCAGTTACAACAGCAAGAACAGGCAGACATCACAAAATACCTCTCTCACCTCTGTAACAGACTGGTCCTGTAGATTAAGCAGTGCACTATGCTATTCTTCAAATGAGATATTGATGACTGGATGTTTACCCATGAATTCATCACCCCTGGTTTGACTGGTTTAACTCTGCTAGAAAAACAGGTACAGCCTGAGGCCAGTACTGTGAAAGTGTAAATGGTCATGAGAATCAATTGAGAAATGTCTGTGAATTCTAGGAAAAAAATCTCCTATAAGTAAATAGATTTCTAATTACATAGTCTATGAGATATTTCAACATTTGTTCATAACTGAGATTATGCAATCAGATTATTTCTGTTGAATCTGATTTGAATGCATTCCATCTGACAACTTCCAAAGAGAAAACACAAAAATTGGCTTTAGACTTAATCACTAGCTTAATCACATCTGCAAAGAGCTGACAAAGTAAACAAAGTAAGTAAATGTGTTTAGGTATATAATAATTGGTTTTACTTTTACTTTAGTTACTAAATTGTGCACTGTTTATAACTTTTCACCAGATGAAATCTTGGTTTCTGACTGATTAGCAAAATGTTAAAGATTGTATATCTTAGAAGAATTTTCCATTAGTGCAGTTCTCAAAAATATGTTTTATTAGTTGTTTGCTTGCATCTCTTTTTTGTATTAGTACTATATTTCACTGTTTCAACTTATATTTCATTATGCTGTGATGCATTATCCACTGGAATATTATTCTTATTTTCTGTGTTTTCATTGTTTATTTTATTTGACTTATTTTTAAGATAAAATGAATTGCAAGAATGGAACCTAGACAAGTGGAGACGCTGTCTTCTGTACTAAGTACGGTAAGTGATTTTTTTGAGAATGTTCTCACTAAGAAACCTATCAGCTTGTTTGAAATCTAAGGGTTAAAGAGATGGCTGCTTCACATCACTGATCGGTGGTGGCCACTGACTGCTTTTAAGGCTATAACATGTGACTAGAGCTTTAAGGTGGTGAGAAGTGCTTAACAAAAGATCGTTAAACTCTTTCCAGCATCAGAAAGGTGATTAAGAAACCTGTTTTTTTTTCCTGATTTCACAGGATAAGTGTAGTGTTCTATGCACTACATTTTTAAGTGAACTAGAAAAAAAGAATTAAGATGAGGTGCCAAAATTAGCAGATTATGATTTACAGAGTCACTGAAAGTCAAAAGAAATGTATTCTTTGTTGGGTGCTCTTGTAATGTCCTTGGTTTCTGTTTGTAGTGCTTCCACTAGTTTCATTAGCCATAAAGTTTGACTTTTGTGGGTACCTGTAGCACTTCTAAGATGATACCCAGTTCCAAAATATTTGCTCTCAGTTTAGGTGATCACTTACAGTGAGACTAAGCCTCTTGCTAGATCTGGATTCACCAACTTTAACCACATATATAAAATTTCCTGGACTGCTGGATTCCATGTGGACTGAAAAGCGGAGCAGTGACCCCCCCTAAAGTGTCTATAGGATATTGAATATGGAACTAGCACCTTCAGTATCTCCTGATAGCTCAGTTCTTTTAGGCACTTGATCTTTTTTGTAAGAAACCTCTGAGGTTTCTTGAACTGCTTGATAAGTCTAGTAAGATAGATACCAAAGGGGCATTGTATTCAATGATGGACCTGATTAGTGTGGAATACAGATGGGTCTGTGCTTCTTTGGATCTATGAGATATCCTTTGCAATGAGCTCTGCTAGACTGAATGATTTCTTAACCTCTGTCACAGCATTATGATTGAAGGAGAGGAAATTATTTACTATGTCTTTCCCAGCATTTTCATTTTAGAATGGGATGTTATCTATAACATAAGTTGGGTGGAGAGATTGTTTACCAAATGTGACAATATTACACTTTTGAGCATTTAGTTTTAGTCTGTTTTTTGTGCACCAGCATTAACATGTGTAAGTTCAAGTTATAGATTCTATTTGTCAAAAGAGAATTTGTGGAGGACCCCCATTTTGCAACCATTTGAAGCTTGGTTAACCAGAGCTTCCCATTTTGAGTGGGAAATCAGGGAAGACTATGCTGAATAGCAGGGTTCCTAGTTCCTTGAGGTACTTCATGGCCACCTTTGTGTTCTCTGAGGATGCATCTGCTGATCTTGCTGTGTGGGTTCTGTTCCTCAGCCAATTTTTTATTCATTAAACTACTTAGAGATCAATTTGGAGTGCATTTAGCTTGTTAATTATGTTAGCATATGGTACGGTAGCAAATGGAAAACCATGAGGCAACTTGGCTTGATCTTAAAAAGTATTTTTGTACAACATGAAGACAAACTAGTAGAGTTATACAAAACATTTATACATCTGGCAACTAAATACAAAAACATTTTCTGTACATACTCACTATGTCAGCTTAAAATGTTAAAAATAGCAAAATGGGTGTTTACTAATCGTATTCCTTCAGTTTCTAATTTAAATTATTCTGACAGATTCAAGAAGATAAAGTTATTCAGCAACCAATATGAATATTTTAGAAGAAAATATATATTAACTTAGAGGGCTTTTAGGGATAACATTTTACAAGACAGCTTAAATTTGGAAATTCACCCTAATAACTGCACACATAATCATATGAATGTAAAAGTTATCACACTATTAAATAAAACCAAATATAGTGTTTTATATGTAACCCAGATCATTCCATATATATAGAATAAATTACCATACTACATTTGCACTTCTGACAATATAAGTTTATTTGAAAATACTTTAGACAAATGGTTTGGCAACTGGTCATTCAAGTCATGGTTAAGGGAGTCTGTATTTTTAAACAGCTTTTGGGCCTGAAAGCAAGGATAACAAAGTTATGAACTTATGACATGTGGTCGGCACACTTCACACATTTTTTTAAAATAAACGACTACTAGTCCATTATAAATAAGAAGTAAGGTAATAATTATCTGGTGGAAAACAAGAGTCAACTAATTTTGCAAAACCTACAAGCAACACAGGTGTATTTTGTCCAGTTAATGAAAAAGGATCATGCAAATTATGGGAACATTAAAAATGTAGAAAATGTGGAACTCTTAAATAGAGTCAACAATTTCAAGAATGGATAGATAAGATGGGAATATTACTCTTCTTATAAGAGATGGGGAAATTTGGACTTTTGTTAAGCAAAATGCATACCTTATCCAGCAGGTAGGTAATTAGTAAGTGTGTGTGTGTGTGTGTGTGTGTGTGTGTGTGTGTGTGTGTGTGTGTGTGTGTGTGTGTGTGTGTTTGGGTGGTATATTTCTCAACTATGCCTAATTTGCTACATTATTTATTTATCTACTACTTTAACTGTATGATTTTCTAGTAAATCACTGAGAAGTAATAGTTAGTTAGGCAATAAAGCTAGAGCTACATATTTCTTATTAGTCAGAAAATGTAAGTTGATGAAAACCTCTTGTTCTATGAACTTTTTAATCAAATTAAGGATTATTTCAAAATTGTCTCTGATTTTGGATCTTTGTCACTTCATTATTGTTGGCTTTTGTCTACAATTCTTGAGCAAATAAGTTGAGAGGTACTGGGGGGTACAGAATCTCAACTGTCCCTGTTCTTTGCCAGGGATTTTACTGATTTTAAATCTGGAAAGGTATTTGTTTGGCCCAAAGAACAAACTATTCCCCTGAAAAAGATACGCAAGACAACATGTTTTTAAAGACACAATGATTCAACTGCTATAGGTTTACAAGAAGAGAATAGTACATCTGTTGATATTACAGATCAATATAAGATGAGAAGTCCATCACTGTCCCTAAGAATTATTAACTTGGGTAATGAGAAGGGGGCCAGACCCAAAACCAATGTTACAGCTGCTATGGATTTTTTAGTGGTCATGCTACCTCTACAGATAAACACAATATGGAAAGGGGTATGCTCCCTCAGTTGAGGCAGAAAGAGGAGGAAGATCTCACTGGAGAAATAAAATGTTTGAATTTTATTCTTGAAGATTAATCATCAATCTAAGTAATGTAATGCTGACTCCACAACAACTTTTGGTATTAAATAAGGGTCTCAGTTTTGTACCGGCCACCCCCTCTTGACTGAGTGATGTTCTCATTGATTTGAGAATGTTTTGTAGGAATATTATGTTAAAGACCATTTTCAACAATAATGAAATGATTGATGTTAATGGATACAAAAAATCCAGTATTTTTATTCCCCAAAGAAATTCTACAACTGTCACATTTCTGCGAGTATGCGAGGCTATTACCAATAAATTGAATACACATAGACATCATTATCATAACCTTAATTGGGAGGAAAGAGAGGCCTTTAACACACTGCAAACTGTCTCGAGAATTACAATTTGTGCAGCTGATAACATCACAGTATATTAATACCATAAAATTAAACTTTGCCTTAAACCTGGCGTTATGTTCCCTATGTCCTTGTTTTTATATAGGGAAAACTATCAACACTTTGAGGGCACGCATGTATCAACACAATTATGACATCAGCAAAAAAGACATGAAAAATGCTCTAGCTGCCCACATTGCCTCTTATGAAGGACATAAGTTTTATTTCATGGTCATAGACCAAGCTGCTGTAAGGGAGAGAGGGGGTCCTCTAAATGATTTTTTAGAGCTAAAAGAATTGAGATGGCAGTTGAGAGCTAATGGTTCAGAGCACTCTGGTCTGAACAGCGCCGTTTCAATTAGCTCAATTTTAAGGTTAAAAGCACAATTATTCACGTAGAGTAATTATTTTAGAGACGTCTACTTGGATCCGTATTAATCTTATTACTTTTTATTAAATACAGAAGTGTATATAACTATAATGGACATTTTTAAGTTAAGTAATGTATTAGTATTTTTTGAATGGTTCAAACAAGTATTTTTTTATGTGTATATATGTAACATAAGTAATGTATTCACTATTTTTAAGACTTATGTAATGTATTAGGATGGGTAGATGTCATATGATTTATTATGGAAGTGTGTTTTTAAAAAGCGAGGAAAATAGAAATGAAATTATGTCATTTTACAAGGGTATTTAAAGATGGGGTTGCATGAAATGAGTATTCTGATGAAGTTTCTAATAGGAAACGAAAGCACTTAATTAAAGGATTGTGGTGTGGACTCTTGGCTCCTATTATCTATCTATATATATATATATATATATATATATATATATATATATATATATATATATATATATATATATATATATATATATATATATATATATATATATATATATATGGGTCCCCTTCACATGGTCGACAGTTCATTTGATCGACTTTAATTTGGTCGACAATTCATATGATCGACAGGCAGATTTGCCCCCCTCCCCAATGTTGTGCTACCCTGGAGTTGATATATATAGTTGAGGGGGGGGCAAAGCCCCCCACATAAAACTGCTTGTCGATCAAATGAATTGTCAACCAAATAAAAGTCGATCAAATGAACTGTCGACCATGTGAAGTAGACCCATATATATATATATATATATATATATATATATACATATATATATATATATATGGCTCCCCTTTACATGATCAAATTTTCACTTACCTGAAACTTAAAAGGATGACATGACTTTTGACTTTGCCGTAAACTCACTTTCATGAACTGTTGGAACACTGGAATTTTACTCTGGGAAAGGAAAGATTTGGCCACCATGGTGAACATTGCCCCTGTCCCCACTGTAGTGCGATCTTGGAGTTGGTATATTTAGTTAGGGGATGTGGGGGGGAATGTGGGGTGAATCGCACTACTTAAGTGGGTTTGATTTGCTTTTGTTTGTTATTTTGTCATGGTGGCCAAGTGGTTTCTTTCCAGGAGTGAAATTGTGGTGATCCAAGTGTTTCTGAAAGTAGGTTTTCAGTGATCATGCATATCTCTCTCTCTCTCACATATATATATATATATATATATATATATATATATATATATATATATATATATATATACAGATATATTAAATCAAAAGGTGCTTCAACAAAGTATTAGTTTAAGGGTGTGCAGACTTATGCAACCAGCTTATTGTATTTTTTTTTTATTTTTTATATTTTTTCTCTTAGATTTGTTTGCTTTTCAATTGAATTGTACAGGTTATAGGTCACATTAAAGGTGGGAAAAGTTTTGAAATTATTTATTCTGGTCTCATTTTTTTATATCACAAAAACCTTGCATTTTAACAGGGGTGTGCACACTTTTTACATCCACTGTACACGCGCACACACACACACACACACACACACACACACACACACACACACACACACACACACACACACACATATATAGCTGTGTGTGTGTGTGTGTGTGTGTGTGTGTGTGTAAATATATATATATATATATATATATATATATATATATATATATATATATATATATATATATATCTGGATCCCTATCAGATTATCAAAGTTTTCAAAATGTCAAAAGTCATATGGGCGAGCATTTTGAATGGAGATTGTGGTAAAGTGCTGAATGGAAACTTTACCCTTTTTCACAATGTAGTGTGATTCATAGAAAGTATATTTAATTAGCAGGTGGTATGGAGGAGCACAGTCACCCAGCTGGGGCGTGCAGGCGGTCTTGCCCCCCTGCAAAAACCAAAAATGGTAAAAATAGATTTTTTTTTGTATTTTATTTTTTGTTTTTAATGTTCAAAGTTCTGAAACTTCGATCATATGATCTTGGCCATATGAATTTTGATGTTTCGGAACTTCGATAATCTGACCTAGATATATATATATATTTATAGGTTCATTGGTTCATAGGCAGGTACTAGGCTAGCAGCCCAAGGGCCTAAGTAAGCCTAGCCTAAAAGGTTCCCCTGGCTTACACCACCCAAGAAAGTTATTTTCTTGTGCCCCTGTCGAGCAGAGCCACAGAAGTAATCCCCAGGGTGTATTTTCTATTTCCCATCCACTTATCAAGATTTTTCTTGAAGAATGCTAATGAGGAACTCTGCTTGACATAGATGGGTAGCTTGTTCCAGAGTATGGAAAGTCTCTGGGATAGGACTCAATCCCTCCATCATGTCCTGTTTATTGTGGTGACAAGGTTTAAGTCCCTAGAGTGTGTAGCTTGGAGGGATTGGGATTTCTTTAGGTGTAGCATGCCCAGCAGCTCTGGGTTTGACATAACTTTATATTTTAGGTAGAGAGCCCCTCGGAGTAGGCGATATGCTACGGAGTAAAGCTCAATTTCTTTGAGACGGTCAGTGTAGAACATCTGTTTTAGGCCAGTAATCCTCTTTGTGAGGTACTTCTGTGGCTTTTCCAGCAGCTGCAGATGTCTTGTGAGGTACATTCCAAAAGGGGCATTGTACTCTATAATGGGTCTAATGAGAGTTGAGTAGAGGGGAACAATGACCTCTTTTTTCCGAGATGAGAACACTTTTGTGATGAGGTGTGCCATGTTGAAGCATTTCCTGACTTCTGTGGCAATGTGATTATCAAAGGAGAGACTACTGTCAACCTGGGTCCCCAGGTCTCTTATCACACATTTGGCATTAATTAGACTGCCGCCTATGTGGTAGTTCATGGGTACAGAGTTTTTACAAAAGAGGATGACAATGCACTTTTTGGCATTGAACTTGAGGCCATGGCTCTGACACTAAGCATCTGTCTCAGTGAGGCCCTTCTGTAGGATGTCCACATCATTTGGGGACTCATCTATGGCTCCTAATCTGCAGTCATCTGCGAACTTTGTTAGCCAAAGTCCTTCTGTGTTAGCCTGTACTTCAGAGAAGTAGATACCAAACAGGAGAGGTCCTAGGACTGAACCCTGTGGTACTCCACTTGTCACTGGTTTGAAGTCAGATTTGGAGTCTGCAAATTTTACAGTGTGATGTAGGGATTTGCACTTAGTTAGTGAGTTTTGCTATAATTCCAAAATGGGGGATGGTGTCGAAAGCCTTGGTGAGGTCAAGATAGGCTGTGTGAACCACATTACCCTCATCTACAGCTTTGGTGACTGCCTCAAAGAAGACGATCAGGTCCAGGAGGCATGCTCTGCCTTTCACAAACCCGAACTTGGTGGGGTCCAGAGTATGGAGGTTACCAATGTCTTTGTTTATGAGTTCCAAGATGATATGTTACATGGCCTTACAGACCAGGCTTGTCAGGCTAATCCGGCGATAGATCCTGGGATCAGTGGTGGCTCCCCCTTTGTAGAGTGGGATAACTGTTGTTGTGTGCCATTCAGTGGGCACAAAACCTGATGTGAGACTATGACTGAACATGGTGCTTAGGTGGGGACCCTGTTTGTTCTGAAGTTAGTGCAAAACGCAGCCTGGGATGTTGTCCAGTTCCATGGATGCTGTGTTTTTGACTTTAAAGAGTGCAGCTTTTACCTGGTAGTTGTGATTACAGGGACTCTCCATTCTTCATGTATAGATATGGGCCCTTTAGGGGGTGAGAAGGGGGTAAAGTTAGCACTGAACCTATCTGCCAGGATATTGGCAATATCAGCTGGTTCTGTAATTTTCATGCCGTTGTGCTGTAACTCAGAGCAGATCTGGATGTTGCAATTGAGATTCATGACATAGCTATAGAATGCTTTGTGGTTGTCCCTAGAATCAGTGACAATTTTGTTTTCTTAGCTAGCTTTGGAGGATCTTATAAGGGATCTCAGCTTCTTACTTAGGCTGACCAGAGAACTCCTCCACTCATGGGATTTTACTCTTTTTTACAACAGTTTCTTCCTTCTGTTGTAGAGTTTTCTTGTGGCAGGGGACCACCAGATTGGCTTACTTTTCTTGGAGGATAGCTTCTTAGTTTTGTTTGGGATAGCACGATCCATGCACTCGTGTAAGTGTTTATAGAGTGCATCTTTGTAGGATTCAACAGTTGTAACTGTATTGTCCATCTGCATGGGTGTCATGAAGTTCACCACTTCTGTCTTAAGAAGCATGAAGATGGCTTTGGAGGATTTTTTTTGCCATTATTTCCTTAATGGGGGGTGGAAGCAGGATGTGGATATCTAGGGTGATTAGCTTATGGTCAGATCTGACCAACGAGGATTTGACTTCAGGTGTGGAACATCGGTCACTCATGTTGGTAATGACTAGGTCTAGGATATTGTTGCCGCTGGTGGGGGTGTGGATAAGTTGATCCAGGGCACTGGAGTTTATGAATTCCAAAAAGCATTGAGAGAAGGAGTTGGTACATGAGTACTTTTCCCAGTTAATCGTGGGGTAGTTGAAATCGCCCATTGTTAGGGTGTTTGGTTGAACCCTAATATTTTCCAGTATATCAAGAAAAGAGGAGTGGGAATCCTGGGGCATGGTGCCGGATGTGTAGCAAGCTACAATTCAGATTGCAGTTTTGCCCAGAGTTAGTTGCACTTGGATAACCTTGGAAGCATTATGCTGAGCAACTAGCCTGGAGGTGTGGATATCCTTAATGAATATGCACACACCTCCACCTTTGGTGTTCCAGTCCAGGTTAGGTGGCCGAAAAGTGTGGTATGAGTTATAGCCTGGTAATGCAGGGGTGCTCTCTGGAGCCTTGAACCAACTCTCAGTCACTGCACAGATATTGATGATCTCCATTTTAAGGAGTGCCTTGAGGGAGTGCATTTTGAGATTTAGCCTTCTAGCATTGAGTAGCATTACCCTCAGTTTTTGCTTGCCTGTTCTTGTTACAGTGGTGAATTTGTCATTTGAACCTTGCCTAAAAAAGGCACTATAGGGGCAGCAAGAGCCTTAGCCAGTATCTGGAATCCCAGGGGTGACAGGTACAGGCCATCTCTGACAAAGCATCGTGGTCTGTCGACCATATCGTCTCAGGCAGACAGATACTGTATCCCCTTAAAATGACACCAGAAGCTTAGCCAATTGTTGAAGTCAATCATTTTGTCCATGTACTGCGGTATCATTCTGGGTGATGGCAGGATGCTACACAGGGCTAGGGTCATACCTGCCACAAGATCGGAGAGCTCTTCCATGTCTCTTTTCATGTAGTCCAGGGAGGTAAGTATCAGGTCATTCACATCAACATGGACAATGACAGAGTCATATTTGTATTTGCTGTGGTGTGATCTGAGTGTGTGGGTTATGTGGCAGATCCTGGCACCTGATACGTAGCTGATAGTAACCTTCTCCTTGTTTTGCCTGGTGACTAGGACATCAGTGTGCCTGACTATAGAGTCACCTATGACTAGTGTATTGGGTACGTTGTTTTGCCTTATGGGCTGTGGTTGAGTGGCACATTGAGTCTGTGGGCTATGTTTCATTTGAGTTGTGTTGGGGGATGGAGGTTGCTTGCATTTCTGCTTTGATGGTCTCTGTTGCTTGAGCGGATTATTATTGAGAGCCTCCGTGAATGTTTTTGTGTTTCTATGTGTGGATTTTGGTGGTGTAGGTTTAGTGGGACTATGTGATGAGTGTGGTGTGGTGCAAGTGTTAACCTTCTCCTCTTGACTGTCAAGTTCAGTCTTGGTTGGTGATAGCTTTACCTCCAGTTTGGCTAGATAAGTGCATCTCTCACAGGTTATGGTGTTGGGTGGTAGGAGGAGAGGGTTGTCTGTGTAAATGAGGCAATTGCTACATTGCCCCAAGATGCCCATATTCATCAGATAGACAGGAGAGAACACTGGGAGCTAACCCTTGGACATGCCTGAATAAAAATCTACTTTCCTCAAGACAAGTGAGGAAAGTGAGTATAAGAGCTGTTTTTCTCTAAGCAAGTGTGGAAGTAAGTACAAAAACTGTTTTCCTCTAGGCAAAGAGGAAGGTTGAGTGCTGTAGTAATGTGCAGCTTATTTAGTGCTAACAATAAGTTCTGAACAAGTGCTGAGCACAAATAAGCAAATTCAAGTGCTAAAAATAAGAATCTGTATCTTGCGGTAGATAGGCTACCTAGTGCAAATCACTCCCACTGATAAGCTAGAATGCTTCCCTCCAACACAGAAAGGCTTGGGGGGCTCAGAAGCTTACAAACAGTCCTGGATACAGCAAATCTGTATCTGGAGTAGACTAGTTACAGGAAAGGTGGGAAACAAGAGCAAATATGGGCTTTTAAACCAGAAAGTTGAAAGAGATGGAAAAACTGCCCAAACAGCCAATAAACTACAAATTCTGGACCAGAAACCACTCTTGTGGTAGATAGTCTACCTAGAACTTACCACTCCCACTGATAAGCTAGAAGGCTTCCCTCCAACACTGAAAGGCTTGGGGGGCTCAGAAGCTTACAAACAGTCCTGGATACAGCAAATCTGTATCTGGATTAGACTAGTTACAGGAAAGGAGAGAAACCTGTGCAAACACGGGCTTTTAAACCAGAAAGTTGAAAGAGATGGGAAACTGCCAAATGGCCAATAAAGTACAATTTCTGGGCCAGAAACCACTTTTGATGTAGATAGGCTACCTAGTGCTTACCACATCCCACTGATAAGCTAGAAGGCTTCCCTCCAACATAGAAAGGCTTTGGGGGCTCAGAAGCTTACAAACAGTCCTGGATACAGCAAATCTGTATCTGGACTAGACTAGTTACAGGAAAGGTGGGAAACAAGCACAAATGCAGGCTTTTAAACTAGAAACTTGAAAGAGATGGAAAAACTGCCCAGACGGCCAATAAACTACAATTTCTGGGCCAGAAACCACTCTTGTGGTAGATAGGCTGGAACGCTTCCCTCCAACACAGTAAGGCTTTGGGGGCTCAGAAGCTTACAAACTGTCTTGGCTACAGCAAATCTGTATCTGGACTAGACTAGTTACAGCAAAGGCAGGAAACAAGCTTAGAATTTTTTTTTTGGAAAGTGGAAAGGGAAAAAGGGGAAACAGAAGATAATTCAAAATTAAGGACCTAAGTGGCTTTCCCTTCACAAATGTTCTGTCTGTATTAGGTAGAGTGAGCTAGTGACACTAGAATGGAATAGAGCTGGGATAGAGCTGAACAGATGGGACTGGTAGGAGTGTCTGAAGTCAAAATATGATCTCACTGTACTCGGTTGAGTGAGCAAATGAGATAGACCCAGGAGGAGTGCTCAAACACAAATTTACAGGTGGTGAGCAATTTCAAAGCCACCAAGATTAATACCAAAACATGAAGAGGGAGGGTTTGTGGGAAACTAACTGCAGGGACAGAGAGAGACCACAGTATTCCATGAAACAGTTATATAGAAAAATAAATAACTACAGAGAGAAACAGACACGATATTCAATGAAACAATTAAATATACAGAAAAATGAAATGCAATACAATCTTTAACACTCCAAGTTTGTACTTAACTCAGCTAGTAATGCAGTTGGTAGTAGGTATGTAGCAGAAGCCATCAAGTATCGAGCAGTAATAAATTCAAAGATATGTGACCCATTTATAAATACAGAGAAACCCTCTAGGCTAAGAGTTAACACTGAATATCAATGAAGTGAAACACAATAAAGCTCACTAACTGCAGAGACAGAGAGAGACCACAGTATTCTATGAAACAATTAAACAGAAAAATAAATAACAACAGAGAGGCACAGACACAATATTCAATGAAACAATTAAATAGAAAAATGAAATATAGTACAATATTTAACACCGCAAGTTATATATATATATATATATATATATATATATATATATATATATATATATAGATCCCCTTAACATGATCGAATTTTCAGTTACCTGAAACTTAAAAGGATGAGATGGCTTTTGACTTTGCTGAAAACTTACTTTCATGAACTGCCGGAACACCGGAATTTTACTCTGGGAAAGGAAAGATTAGGCCATCATGGTGCACTTTGCCCCTGTCTTCACTGTAGTGCAATCTTGGGGTTGGTATATCTAGTTTGGGGGGTGTGGGGGGCATGTGGGATGAATCCCACCACTTGGGTGGGTTTGATTTGCTTTCATTTATTTTGTCATGGTGGCCAAGTGGTTTCTCTCCAGGAGTAAAATTGTGGTGATCCAAGTGTTTCTGAAAGTAAGTTTTCAGTGAGCATACACATATATCTTTATCTCTCTCTCTCTCCATATATTAAATCAAAAGGTGCTTCAACAAAGTATTAGTTTAAGGGTGTGCAGACTTATACAACCAGCTTATTGTATGTTTTTTATTTTTTATGTTTTTTTGCCTAACATATTTGTTTGATTTCAATTGAATTGTACAGGTTATAGGTTACATTTACAGTGGGAAAAGTTTTGAAATGATTTATTGTGGTCTCATTTTTTATATCACAAAAACCTTGCATTTTAACAGGGGTGTGTACACTTTTTATATCCACTGTACACATAAAATATATATATATATATATATATATGTGTATATATATATATATATATATATATATATATATATATATATATATATATATATGTATATATATATACATACACATACACATATATATTTGTGTGTGTGTGTCTCTCTGTGTATATATCCCTATCAGATTATCAAAGTTTTCAAAATGTCAAAAGTCATATGAATGAGCATTTTGAATGGAGGTTGTGGTACAGAGCTAAAAGGAAAATTTACCCTTTTTTCGCAATGTATTGTGGTCTCTGAGTTGGTATATTTAATTAGCAGGTGGTATAGGGGGGCGCAGCCACCCAGGTGGGGAGGAGGGTGGAGCGGGGCTTGCCCCCCCCCCTGCAAAAACAAAAATGTAAAAAATAGATTTTCTTTGTTTTTTATTGTTTTTTTTTTAATGTTCAGAGTTTTGAAACTTCGATCATATGATCTTGGCCATATGAATTTTGATGTTTCGGAACTACGATAATCTGACCTAGATCCACATATGTATCTATATATATATATATATATATATATATATATATATATATATATATATATATAAATATATAGTTTCCCTTCATATGATTGAAGTTTTAAAAATTTGAGTTTCATATGGACACGAGACCATATGATCGAAGTTTTAAAACTTCAAATGTTCTGAACAGACATCTCCATACAGCGCGGAACAGGAAGTTTTCCCTTTTCCTCACTGTAGTGCGATGTTGGAGTTGGTATATTTAAATACCAGGGGGTGTGGGGTGCAGGGAGACTTGCCCCCCCCCTGCAAAAACTTCCTGGACAGTTTATTTGTTTTGTTTTTATTTCATGTGTTCGACATTTTGAAACTTCGATCATATGGTCTTGGCCATATGAAATTCATAGGTTCATAGGTTCATAGGTTGGTACTGGGCTATCTGCCCAAAGGCATATATTAGCCCAGCCACGTTGTGCGGTATTCACCTTCCCTTTAGCAGTTCCCTAGACCCTTGTACTAGCAGCTGGTATCCTTGGCCCCTATCTAGTAGTGCTGTTGGTGTTACCCATCCACTCATCAAGGTTCCTCTTGAAGAGTGATAGTGAGGGACTCTGTCTTATGTGGATCGGGACCCTGTCCCATAGTAAGGGAAGTCTCTGCGAAGGGAATCTATCCCTTCAGCATGTTCTATTCATTGTTGTGTTGAGGTTTATATTAGAGCGTGTAGCTCGAGTAGATTTGGTTTTGCTAAGTTGGAGCATATTCAACAATTCTAGGTTGGACATGGCTCTGAACGTTAGACAGAGATCGCCTCTGAGAAAGTGGTATGCAACAGAGAACAGTCTTAGCTTTTTCAATCATGCTGCATAGGGCAACTGTTTGATGCCAGTAATCCTCTTGGTTAGGTACCTCTGTGGTATCTCTAGCTGCTGGAGATGTCTAGCCAGGTACATTCCAATTGGTGCATTGTACTCAATAATGGGTCTGATGAGGGAAGAGAAGAGGGGCACCATTGCATTCTTAGATCTTGATGCGAACCCTTTCATGATCAGATGGGTCACATAAAAGGATTTTCTAACCACTTTGGCAACATGGTTATCAAAGGAAAGCTGACTATCTACTTGGGTCACTAGATCCCTTATTTCTTCTTCAGATTTCAGGGGATTACCTCCTATGTTGTAGTTTGCGGGTACTCTGCTTTTTCCAAAGGGGATTACTACGCATTTTTTTTGCATTTAGCTTGAGACCATGATGTTTTAAAACATTGATCATCTGAAGTGAATCTATATATATGTGTATATATATATATATATATATATATATATATATATATATATATATATATATGTATATATATATATATATATATATATATATATATATATATGTATATATGTATATATATATATACATATATATATATATATATATATATATATATAGATATATATATATATGGTTTCAGTTGGTATGGTTGCTGGTTTATGAGACTGTAGTTTGTTAATGCCATATTCTATTTGTGCAAGACTGTTGTACAGTGAGGGGGGGGGTGGAAATTTGTACTTTCCCTACTGTATTGCAATCTTGAAGTTGATATATCTAATTGGCAGCAGGTATGGATGTGCAAAGGGGCTTTCCCCCCTAGAAAAATCACTTTTTTAATGTTTTTTTCTGCTTGTCAATAAATGGTTGCACTTCCTTGTGTGTGTGTGTGTGTGTGTGTGTGTGTGTGTGTGTGTGTGTGTGTGTGTGTGTGTGTGTGTGTGTGTGTGTGTGTGCGCATGTGTGTGTGTGTGTGTGTGTGTGTGTGTTTACAGAGTTTATAGATACATACATATATATATATATATATATATATATATATATATATATATATATATATATACACACAGGCATATACATGATACTTGTATATATCACACATGATCAACTGGCTTAATGTCAATGTTAAAACACCAAAAACATAATTTTATGAAGGAGAACAAGATTCCTGCAATGCCAATACCACCCTCACTCCCTGTTAATAATATATACTAACTCCTGGATCACAGAAACACAGGTTAAGAGCAAATTTTCCAACTTCTGTATTTATATGATATTGCACACCTGTCGATCCAGTGTCTAGTTTATCATATGCATTTGCCTTGGCAGCTATTTTTGCATCATACATCCCTTTTATGCCACAGCCTTCAAAATCTCACTGGCTATCAGAATATCTTTTACCATTAATGCTACCTGCAATGGTAGAAGATTCTGCAATTATCTTCAACAAATGTTCTTTTAAAAACAAGCAGAAAATCTTTCAAGAAAGTTGGGGCGGGGGGGCATCCAGAAAAAAAAAAACTCACTAACCATGGAAACTGTGAACACAACAGTTCCACTAGAACAGTGATAAAGCATGAAAAAAAGTTTGATTTTGTTTTTTTTAACATTGGTTTAAAGAATTTGTCCATTGATCATGTGAGTTCTAAGTTTCTACATAGCATTAATGAACCACCTCCACCTGAACTTGGAGTGGGAATTTGTATAACTCAGTTCTCAAATCTGATGTGTGAAAATGATTGTGAAATGACATTTGCAAATGAAATTATACGGAGACAACAATCTGATGGAAATTTTCCTAACATAACTGCCTCAAACATTTCACACCAAAACCATTACTCTGCATGTCAATCAATTAAATAGAAGCTGATACAAATATTATTTTCAACAAATTCCCATAACATTGCATAAATTTAATATTACATAAACTTAATATTTTGAGCTCAGATTTCATTACATATGTATAAAATATACACAGACACACACACGCACACACACACACACACACACACACACACACACACACACACACACACACACACACACACGAACGAGCACACAAATATCTTTTTTGCAGTTTTTACTGAATGGTTTGTCTGTGTGACCTTTTTACACTTTGGTTTGGATGTTATTTGGTATATTTGCAAGCTGCTGAAAGCTTATGGACATCGGGCATGATTTTAAGCTCTGTGTTTTTAAAATACAGCCAAGCGATACAGTTATGCTGTGCTAAAGATTTTAACAAAAAGATTGAAACATGCATGTTTACAGCTAGTGGGATTTGGTATTGTTGGCATGTATGTAGTTACAAAGATTTAAAAAGTAACATGTCATTGGCATTCAGAAGCTATGTAGCTGAAATACTGATATGTTCTTAAGGGTCATTTGCATATATCCCATGGGCCTTCACTACAGAGGTTTAAGGCATTACACAGTTAAGACTCTAGCTTAACAAGGTCTTTCTTGCAGGTTTTATTGAAAGGTTTGTCTGTGTGTCATTTTTACCCTTTGTTTTTTATATGTAGGTAAATAGCTAGATAGATTTATATGTGCGTATAAATTGTTTCTTGAGTTGTTGTTTGTCTTTTGTCTTTTTCCCGGTAAGGGGTCACCACAGCGGAACTCTGATCTGCTAATGATTGGCAGTAGATTTTTACAAAACGCCGAGGTGCCAGCTCGACGCCCAACATTCAATAAAGGCACACCCATTTACCACGCATGTCTTTCGAATGCTACCCAACCACAGGGAGGACATGCAGACTCCACACAGAAGGCACTCCCAAGCCAGAATCAAACAGAAGAACCTCTTGCTGTGAGGTAACAACGCTACCGCCGTACCACCGTGGAAACCATAAATTGTTTCTTGAGTGATACTTAAATACACAGTGAATTTCTGGGCATGGTCTGTTTCTGAAAAATTTCAAGTCTGCATAATTAAAGCACTGCTGGTGATTCACTGCTCAGTGAGGAAAGTAAACCTATACCTTTTTGACTGTGAGTAATAGAGTTGTTTTCTGTTTTACCTTCTCCATTTTGTTTTCTATTTTAAGAAGTCTCCTTGGCCTGGTGTTTTTGTTCTATTTGAGAGATAGACACTTAAATTATCTTGGCTGCATATTTCACATTTTTTTCATTGGTTAATTTTTTCTTGAGTGATACTTAAATACACAGTGAATTTCTGGAGCTTTGTATTTTTCTGAAATGATTTGAAGCCTGCATAAACTAAAGCATACTGCTGGTGAGTCCTGCTTGTTTTCCCACTTACCCTTCCCTTTGTTGATCTGCTTTTAAAAATGCTGATTTTAAGCTGTCCACTCCTAGTGTAAATTGTGCTTAATAAGCTCCTCTCTTTCTACACTGCTGTTGGTATATTGAATTATTTGCCTTTACTTTTGTTATACTGAGAAAGTGCATTTTGCCTTTTATTGTCTATTCTGTTGATTTACTTGCTCTGAATTCATTATCTAACTAGCTGTTGGATAAAGTAATGCATTTTTACAGTCTAGCAGGCACTTATTTTTACATCAAGAGGTCAGGGGATTTTCCATCTAGTGCAATGGGAGGTAGCCTGATCTGTTTAGGTTGGGGAAACACTTGAGATTTTTGCATGTAGTTTTATTGGCTGGAGGACTTATTAAACAGTTATATTGCTTTTATTGCCTTTATAAATTCTGTAAAATGAAGTGGCTCTTGGCTCAGTTATACAAAGAGAAGTACGTTTATTGAATAATCACACTTTTATAAGCTATTTAAAGTACACTGCTGTATCTGTATCTTTAAATTTGTTTGTGGTAGCATTTTGTATCTATTAAGTTTTTTGTGGTAACATTTCACTCTGGAAACTCCTTTACTGTGTTTTTACATTAGGAGGACTGGGATTATTCATCTAGTAGCAGTAGGTATTTATGTGGTCTGTTTGAGCTGGGAAGCACACAAAAGGGCTCTAAGTATTTTATTTCACTTCTTTTATATACTGTGACTGTATTTTAGCAGTTTCAAAAAAAGTGTACTGTCTGCTGTTGTGTTAAGTAGTTAAGTGCACTGTATGATATTGTGTCTGTTAATTGTAGGGCTGTTGTACGTAGTTTGTGTGGTCTTGTTACACTTGGGCTCCAAGCCGGCTATACTACATTAAGAAAGTATTTTTCTGCATACTTGTGGCATACGTGTCCTGATCTAACCAGTCTGAGTCAGTGGTTGCCAGTGGAAGGCTTATTTTGTGCTTTCCTGATTGGTAGTTAGCTTAAAACTTGTTTCTCTTTGCTCATATTTAAGCCTTGTATCATTCAACAGTGCCCTGTATAGACCCAAAAACCTAGAAACTCAGTTTTTCCTTAAACAGCTGTCTGTGAAAGTCTTCCAAGCTTTTCTGCTGCTCTAGGAGCAACTAAGTTGTGCACTGAGCAGCATTGCCTTATTGATCACTTTTAGCCTACATAAAGTATAGGTCCCACTTGTAGTCTCTGTGCTATAAGCACAGCCCTTTCAAATTACTCCATTCCCTTCCCTAATAAAATATGCAGCAAAAGCCTGCTACCATTGATGGGCAGTTTCACAACATTTCTCTGGCCAGCATGATAGACATGGGTATCCTGAGGCAAAGTACCAATTTCCTTGTGTATAATTACTCCTGAAATAAAAAAAATACTTCTAGCTACACTATGAAATTGGAGGCAAGACTCTCACAGGACAAATCAAATGCCAAACAGGTTGTCAACACACACACACAGTACATAAACCCACATATGCAGAGGTAATCACTAGTAACTTACCATAAGATCAGAAGCCTCCCAAAGGAAAACCGCTTGCACACATGACAATGCAGAAAATAACATATAATAACAACACATAATAACACACACACTAATGCCTCAACAAATAAGCCCATAAGGCATAACACAGCAAAGCCTAATATATTGGTCATAGGTGATTGCATTATGAGACACACAGATGTTCCCCTTACCAGGCTGGACAAGGAGCGGGTTATGGCTAGCTACCTGTCAGGTTTTAGGATCCTTCAAGTCACTCTAACACTTATGTCACTCGACCATAAGTACTGATGTGACTCTGTCATAGTCCATGTGGGGGTGAATTACTTGACACCTACCTTACATTTTGTGTCACAGGCAGGTATAAGCCTAGCCTTAAGCAGCATTCTACCTTCTCCAAGGATGATGCCACAATACAAACAAAAAATGATTGACTTTAACAATTGGCTTAGATTCTGTGTCAGTCCAAGAGGATCCAATATGGGTCAGCCAGGGAAGACATGGTTGCCAGAGATGGTCTTCACCTGTCTTTTCTAGGCTTTCATATACTATCAAAGGCATTAGCCACCCTTATTATGCCTTTTTTAGACAGTGTCAAAATAACCAACCTCACAACATAACAAAATCCTCTCTATGTAAACTCAAGGTACTGCTGCTTAATGCTAGGAGTTAAACAAGAAACTGCACTCCCTGGAAGCACTCGTGACTTTGAAAGATGCTGATATCTGTGCAGTCACCAAGACATGATTCAAAAGCATGGAAAGTACCCAGCTGTGCAAGTTTGCCATGGATTTCATATGTTCAGACCACAAACTGAGTATGAAAGAAGCAAAGGAGGAGGTGTATACATCATTAAGGATAAGTACTCCTCATGAATGGTCAAACAGTATGACTGTCTTGAGCTACTCCATGTCCAGTTAACTATAGGCAAACCCCCTTACCACATGAGAGGTAGCTACACCATGAAAAAAGAAAAGCATACTGCATACCTGGACTTACTGAAGTTGTTTCCATATAGCCCAACACCTTACTTATGTGTGATTTTAATTACACTACTATTGACTGGGAAACATACGCAACCACAAGCATGCTGACTTAAAGGTTTTTGGACTTTGTTAATGCAAATGTTCTGGAACAGTTAGTCAGAACACCCACAAGATGCTTAAATGTCCTGGACATAGTAGTCACTAACATGGGATAGCATTGCACCCCCCCCCCCATGTGATGTCCTCCCTGGTAAGACTGGACCATAAATCAGTCAGGTTTGATGTAATTATAAGACCAGATACCCCAGCAAGCTCAAACATGCTTAAGAATTTTTCAAAGACAAATTACCTCCTACTAAGTAATGGTATTAGAAGTTTCAAAGTCCCCTAGAATGCAGATAACACAGATTCCTATGCAGAAGTGTACACCAATGCCCTGTATAATCACTTAAGCAGTTCTATAGAATCAGCTTTACCTGACCAGATTAAAAACAGGTCTTGCTGAAAAAACAAGCCACCCTGGTGGATCACAGTATAAACAGGCTATACAACAAGAGAAAGAAACTAATGTCCAAGAACAAGAGGGAAATGGCTCAGCAGAGGATGAAATCCCTCTATAGTTTAAACAAACAAATTAAAGATCTTATCAAGTCCTCCAAAACAAATTATGAAGTAAAAATAGCCTTCCTAGCTAAGGATAGTCACAAGTCATTCTTTAACTACATCCAGAATCTAAAAGGGAATACCCAGATATGCACTGAACTGGTTGTGATGGCACCACGTAGACTCAACTGGAGATAACAGCCAACATGCTATCTGACAGATTTTGAGCAAACTTTGCACCCTGTCCTCTCCAGTCGTCCCCTGAAGTATACCTGCCACCATTCATCAGCCTATTATCTCAAGACAGAAGGTCATCTTGGTGCTCTCCATGGCCAAAAACACAGCATCAGTGGGGACCAAACAACATCCCAGGTTGCATTTTCAACAACTTAAACATGACCTAGCAGACTCCCCTTGGGTCCCTGTATAACCACTGCCTGTGAACTGGCTATGTTCTGGCGGAATGAAGGACAGCAACAGTAATCCCTCTGCACAAAGGGGGACCATCAACCGACTCTGGGAATTATAGGCCCATAAGCTTGACTAGCCTCATCTGCAAGGCCATGGAAAGAATCATTATGGACCTTATTAATTAACAAGGACATAGGTAATCTTTAAACTCTGGACCCAACCCAGTTTGGATTCAATAAAAGTAGATCTTGCCTGTTAAACATGGTTGACTTCTTTGAAAAAGTCACTAAGGTTCTGGATGGGGGAAAGACAGTGCATGCTACCTATCTTGACCTAGCCCCTAGCCAAGTCATTTGATGTAATCCCTCAACTTAGGTATTCTAGAGAAGGTTTCAAAACTTTGAATGTTCTAATATCGACCCCTATTCAGCGAAAGTTGAAAACATCGAACATACAGAACAGCGAATTTTTTTCCTAGGGAAATAATTTGCTGTTCCAAAACACATACACACAACACAAGCACACCAAACAAACAGCAATCCACACACATACACCTACAATCTTACACCTAACCCTACACTAAACTATACACACACCAGTAACTATCCACTTACCTTAACCCAAACCCTATCCCTAAGGTCCATCACTATCACACACTCACCTCACCCGTGCCCTAAACCTAACTCACCTACCCCCCCTAACCCTCACGTCCACACAATCACACACTAGCCTGACCCATGCCCTAACCCTAACTCACCTACCTTGCCCTAACCCTCACGTCCACACAATCGCACACTTACCTGACCTGCGCCCTAACCCTAACTCACCTAACCTGCCCTAACCCTCATGTCCACACAATCGCACACATACCTAACCCACACCCTAACCCTATCAAACCTAACCTGCACTCAATCACGCACTTACCTGAACCTGACATGTAACTTTCCACCACAGCACTGAAAATACTGAAGCAACAGAAATGGACAACCAAATTCTTTCCCTAGGAAAAAATTTGTTTTCTGTTGCTTCGGTATTTTCAGCTTTCACTGAATAGGGGTTGATATTAGACCATTTGAAGTTTTGAAACTTTAATGTTCTAATATAGACCCATAGAGAAACTCTCCCAATTAGGAATTAACCCCTACATTACCAGATGGGTAGCAAACTGACTCACCAACAGGACAAATACTGTCAAAGTGGATGACTTCATCTTCAGCAAAAGACCAGTCACCAGTGGCATGTGACAGGATTCTGTGCTGAGAAGTCCAGGCAAATTTGGATCGCTTCTGACTGACCAAATATGCTGACAGTTGCAAATTGGAATTAATCATTGAGTCCCCCAATGATGTTAATATACTGAAAACAGGGTTAATGCAGACAAATGATTGGTGCCAAAGCCACGGATTAAATTAAAAAAAATGCATTATTATTCCCTTTGGAAAAACTGACATCGCTGATAATTAAATTATAGACAGCACCCCCTAAGTGGGGACACAGTGGTACACAGGTTGATAGCAATCTGAACTTTGACCATCACATAGGTTCATAACTTAGTACTAAGCTAACTGCCCTTGCGAGCCATTTTAAGCCTAGCCAGTTATCCCTTGTGAGACTCAAACCCTGCAACTTGTGTTTGTAAGGCAAACACCTTAGCCATTAAGCCACCCTCTCAACCCCACATCCATATGCCATATCCACAGTAGTAAGGAAATCCTTCTATGTGGCACATCTTATAAGTAAAGGCATTGCATCTAGATTAAAGGATGTTATAATCCAATTATATTCAGCCCTCATCAGACCAATAATTGAGTACAATGCTCTCTTTTGCATGTACCTCACCAGAAACCTGCAACAATTAGAGATACCACAAGATTTCTCACCAAGAAATTACAGGGTACACAAAACAAGTCTTATTCAGAAAGAATGAAAGCCCTGTCACTGTTGTCTGTCTCCTACAGGTTGCTAAGAGATGAGCTGTGCCTGGCTTACAGGGCAGGCTCTGACCCGGTCCTGATAGAAATGCTACACATTCATAAATCAAACTGTACAAAGGTCACTCGCTCCAGGGATGTTAACCTAGCCTCTGACATGAACAGATCATGCTGGAGAGATAGATACATCACTCAGAGACCACAACTTCTTTGCAACAAGCTTCCAGGTCTCATGAAACAGAGTACCTCCATGACCCTCTACAAACGCAACCTAGATAAATGGATGGGTTGCCGCAAGTTCACTCCTAGGGTGGTACCCATGTCCCTTCTGGAAAAGAGAAAGTCAGTATTAACTTACATAGACTCTTACCTCTGTGAACTTCATTCAACTAACCACTGACAACTGAGGCAACTTTGGATAAATATGGTTAGGTTTGTAAGGGCCATGATGCCATTAGCCTAGTAGCCTTCTATGAACGTATGAAACCTATATATATATTTATATACAGAACTGAACATTTTGTTGATGAGTCAGTCAAGTCTGTTCATTCACATGTGAAAGAGCTGGTACAGCTAACAGAAATCAACTGATCACAATGTACCAGCTTTTTCACTACAACATTATGGTACAGTGGGGATCAGGGAATATGCCATTTCCCATAAAACTCATTTTTGTAATGTGTATTCAATAAAGTTGTAATATTTATCATTCTCTGTCATGATACATGTTATCAAACACTTTTGCAACATCCCCAAAAAGCAACTGCCTGTTATTTTTCTCTGTTATTGTGCTACCTGTACTTGGATCACTTACTTGTATATCTGGTCATTGATGCCAAGTGCGTTACCCAGGTTAATGATTCACCTAGAGTCATGGTTGCAATGGCTACCCATGCTTCTTTCCTCTGTGATGGATGGACAAACATTTGAGGGTTGTGTGGCTTAAAACTGCCATCTGGGTAGCCAGGGTGGGTCTAATAAACAGAACATCTGGCACTAAACACAAGCAGTACTGGAGGTTCAGTCCCCCCTCCACTCACACCTCAGATGTGAGAAATGTTTGCATAACCTCCAATTTTAGTACAAATGGCAATGCCACTGTGTCATTAGATTGTGGTATGTGAATGGTGTCATCATCATGAGCCACAGATGATCTGGTGATCTGTTGTGCTGTAATATCCATCAGTGGAACTTGTGGAAGCATAAATATAGAATCCTTTGACAGTGCTAGTAAATATGTCTCATCCCCCACAACGCCAGCCACCACACACACATACCCTGTGGCATGCACAAGGACTGCTACAGGCTATTTGTAAGAATAGCATATGGACACCTACGTACTTGTGATTCAGGTTGTTGTAGTTGTGACCCTGATGTACAGATTTGCATGTATAATCTGCTGACTATTCTTCTTCACACTTATGGGTTGGTGTACAACTGACAATGGACATACTAAGACTAATATGGTACATTTGTTGTTACCAGCCCAGCTCCCTCATCCAAGCCATGGACAGGTGTGAAGTTTCTCTCAGCTACTCTGGACTGGGTTACCAGGGAGTCTTCGACATCTGTGGGTCAAGTCTATGTTGGTAGTCTACCTCTTGTGATGGACTTGTCCCATGTGATGTCCTGTGCCTTGGTCTTGGTATGCAATATCACATTAATGATCATGCTACAATGTTTACTACTGTCTTATTATGGCCATTAAAATCACTCATATCCTGTACTACTCCATGTTACACCTGGACATGGAAAGTCTTGCCCATATAATCCTTTTCAGTGATACACATATTGTGTGTACGCAAAGCCTGCAGTAACACCTCTGCCTCCTCAGTGTAGACTGCTGAATATCTGTGAAATCTAACCGCTGGAATTAACACCTCTGGAATGTTATAAGCTTATGTTATACACATTTTAGAAAGTAAGTTCATACAATGCATAATTCTATGTATCTGATCAAATATTGTCTAGCTAAGACAGATATAGTGGAAAAGATGAGGCGGAATGCATTTATGACCCAGATTAATGGTTTACATTGAGCTGCTTTGTTTTTTTGCTGGAAAAAGTATCTGTTTATGTATAACTAGAAAAGTTGCCTTTCATACATTTTGCCTGTGTTCGATTTATTACTAATGTATAAAGTACATTGCTACTCCTGGAAGTCTTCCCTCAGCTACAAGTCATTACAGGGCTGAATTATTGTGTAAATAGATGTACTGCCTGAATAATATATATATATATATATATATATATATATATATATATATATATATATATATATATATATCAAAACAGCTAAACAGCTTGGATGCTTAGTTTTCTGTTGAGAAAGCTAACCTCTGTATATACCATCTTAAATCAAATACCGCTGAGTTCAGAAAGTATCCTTGTCAAGCACAACAGAAACATTTTTGAACCACTCCATTGTACATTGCAAACACGAATAGTCTTCTATCAACCCTCTAAATTCTAACCACACTTGTAAAATTAAACAATGTACGTCTTGCCTGACAAATCCATATATGTACATCACATGAAGGAATTTTCTGAATTCAAGTCATTATTCCATTCTGCACCTTGTGACATTTAATAGCGTCTAACATGATGATGTGTTTCCATACAATTCAGAATCAGGGTTATATGTTTTAACATATCACAGTCTATTATATATATATATATATATATATATATATATATATATATATATATATATATGCACATACTGAATTGTTTTGTTTTAGCTTTGTGCAGTGTGGTACTTTCATGCCACAGTGACTTGCAGGGCATAACAACATGTTGCAGAGTTCTACATGAGCTAATACATGTGATTCACAAACAAATGTGGTAATACTTACCATTTGCTTGCCATCTTGTTTCACTCATAGAGTCAGTTGTTTTTCTTGTTGAGAGTCACACAGATATGGCTAATTTGGTTACATTCAATAGAGGCCCTACTTATCGTGAGAATGAAACTAAGATGTTAGTAATCTACCTGCTGGAGTATATGGTCAGATTGAGGAGTATCTGTGATGAACCTTTTTTAGATATCACATGCCTGGCATTACCTGCGCTAGATGTTGACAATCAATGTTGGTGCCCTGCAGTCTCCAGGACAATGCATGCACTGCTATGATAACCTCAGGTCCCACAAGCCTACCTCCTCCACACTGGGAACAAGTGGTTTAATTAGAATGTGTCAAAATGTAATCTTGGTATTTATTTAAACACATTTTTCATGCTAACTGTGTACCTGTATATTGAGTCTTTCTACTCTCTGCAGAGCTAGCCTGAAGTGAACATATGTGTGAAGGTGTTATCACTGCATACCTGGAATGCAGTCTGCAAATTGTTATGATAACATATAGATTACATTTGTAATGTGGAAGTCAGATAAGCTATGTGCACTAAGCTGTTTTTTATCTGAAACAGACTGAGGAACATAACTATAGGTTAATATCTAGTGGTATTTGTTGCTCAGAGCAGGCTGAGAACATGACCTGAGGATATTTACTATATGTTCTTGCTACTGTTTCAACAAATATATTACAGTCATTGCCCAGGAGAGTCTCACATAGTAAAGAACATTGTCAGTTCTACCTCTACCTTGTTCTGTTTCATCCAATACCCGTCACTGCTTTGCCACAGAAAGTTGCTTTGACCTTTTTTTTGATGGCTTGACACTTGCTGAAATGGTTGTCAATCCAATGAAATATTTCAAAGTAATACCAGTCCCCAGTCACTTACCTCTCTTGAATGGTTGTGTATCTTGCAGACAAACCATATTGAAATTGACATAACTTTTAGCTTCCTTTAGCGACTAGTAGCTCTACACGTTGCTGTACTGCAAACGTCCATAGCACAATGTACACAGTAATGGCTGGGGCTACTGCTATCAAACATTGTTGAAGCGTTTTGCTTGGTCATGATGTGAATGAGCCTATTTAGAATGACTGTTCCTGAATCATACTTTTATCTCATTATGCTGCATTAAGAGACTTGTACAAAATCATGCACTTGCATGAGTACCTTGAGAAGCCCTATGCTCATATGTGAGCTGGTTGATGTGGAGAAAATATTTTCATCATATAGCCTGTAGAGGTGTTAAAAGTGTAGAAATGGAAACATAAGTAGGCACTGTGGTATTGCTAGTCTCATTACATGTACCCTCCTGCCACTTAATGGATTTTTGCACTAATCAGTGGTAGCACCATTAGTTGTCTTGATGACGAAGTGCCTGATAATGCGAGGAGTGTGGCAGCAGCAACAATGTGCATGACCATGATGAAGCTAACATTTTCTCTGGATTGTGACCTGCTACATGGCCACAGCTTCTTAAAGCACTGAGGGTGTCAGGGTTTTCAGCTGGAGCTCAAAAGAAGGTAAAGTATTTCTGTAATGTCTTGTACAGAGACCCCAGGAAGTGCCTGTTAGGGGACAGTTATGAGGGTCTCCAATATAAAGTGGATGCCTGTCACAGCCTTGCCTGGCATCAGCTGCTCTGGTGAGCAGTGACAGTTCACCATTGTGATCCGAAGAGGCACCATTTTGAACCTCTTATCCATTAGGAAGAAAAGATCAGAGATAGTGCACTTGAGATGTGCAGTAAGTGTGCAGAGCAGATCACTGACTTACTATTTCATATTTCTGTACCTAATCAGCAGTACTGGCTCTGTCATAGATGTACTTAAAGAAGCTGTTTACTTTAATTGTCATCATCTGTAAAGCTAATCATCAGATACAGACAAGATTTTGTCTTTCTCTCTCTCTCTCTCTCTCTCTCCTTCTCTCTCCCTTTCTTTTCCTCTCTGATGCTATCATTTGGTTATATTTTTTATATTTATTTTTTATTTCTCTCCATTTTTGCAGTGGTCTCCTCTCCACCACTGGACTGATACATCAACTGCTGGTCACCATCTGACTCCAGACCTCCTTCTTCATCTATTGACAGAAGTCCTACGGCAAAAGGTGACTTGGACTTGTAACCACTGGACTCTGATGGTCAACATCTGGTGATCCCACAAGGTTGGGTCACAGTTCATCACCTTGCAAGACATGTAGGAGATGATGGAGGATTCTGTGGACTTACTGCTTGATGCCCAAATTGCCTGCCTGGAGGGGTCCACTGCTGTTAACAGAGTTGTACCTCTGCCTTATGCACCATCTGAGGCAAAACCTAATGGGGCACAGTGGTCACTGGTGTCTTTCTGCTCTATCCCAGGCAGTGAGGTCAGAAATTGGGTCATCATCCTGCCTTTTATTATGATATTTGCCTTCATTGTGTATCACTTCCCTGCCTTGTTTGTTGTATAATCCTCCCCATCACAAATTGCCTTTCTGACAGTACAGCTATATTTTTGTGTTAGCAGCTCTGGTGGTCTTTGTCCGTGTTTGTGTGCATTTGCATCCACATTTATACCCCTTTTCCATCCCCTACCTTCCTCTTACATGCATCCTCATATTAGCTTATTGTGGAAAAAATGGGCTCCTATCCCCAAAATACATGTATACCTTTCTTCCTCCTCCCAACTTCCACACTTACCTTCCTTGTCTCCTAGTATATAATCCTCTAGTTGTTTTTTTCCCTTTCTCACTTTTTTATACTTCTATTTCTTTCAAATTTCAATAAAAAAGACTGCATAGAAACCTTGCTGGGTGTGACTTACTCTGGCTTGCAGCAATTTTGAAGCATCACTAAGTTGCTTTTGTGCACACACACAGTGATGTACATGCAACATGCTTGCTACTACCATTTAAAAATTCTCTAACCACATTCATGAACCCAGCTCTGTCCCCACTGGCATTGTCATTTTCAGGAGCAAATTACTTAATTAGCTAATGCTTGGGGTGTAAAATTCTTCCTTGTTAACTGATAATTACCTTCGGGCCACATTGCGCCTATCAGTGTGGTAGTCCTTGTTCAGTCATTTAAATCATATTTGTGAATCCCAGGAAAGTTGCTTAATATTGCATTCAAAGAGGGTAGTCTGGTTTTATTGAAGTCTAACTGCATTCATTATATTGAATATCTTTTACGATTTAATTATATTGCCAGTATTCAAGTTGTTAATGCATTGTAATAAATGTGAAAGCACAGATTTATACAACTTGATTTGAAAAGGTGATCAGTTCAAGCCTAAATGAGTAATGAATCATATTGTTTGAATCTAGACAATAATGGCTCTTTATTATTTGTTTATTTTATTTTGCATTTAAATGCAGAGTACTGCTTACAGCTGACCTTCATGTGTTTTCAGTCATGTGAATCCTGAAAAAGAATTATTTGCTGAACTAGTATATATATTTCTAAGCATATGCAGAACAAAGCAGCATCCACTTTGCATGTAAAAAAAACACAGTATGCAGTTATTTTGTCATTGGCTTCTTGAAAACAATTGCATTTTACTAAGATCATAATGTTCTGTCATTGCTAGGTCGAGCCAGTGCTTATCAGTTAATTTTATTTTGCCAGCTGTATAAAAGCTTACATTTCTGTACTGGCTGAAGGCTCTCTATAAAATATTACACTTAAAACTACTTGTGAGTTATCGCAGCTGTATATACTGGGATATGATTTGCTCTGTGTTCTACTAGAAAGAATGATTACATGGTCCACACTGCCCTACTGTTTCATGAGCTGATCAGACTACATAATGGGCTTTGCATTGGAAACTACATTGTCATAAGTACTGCAAAATTATTAAGCAATCTATTAGCTCACACATTTGTTTCTTGGCAACAAGCTCAGTAATCTCAATGACTTATCTTTCATCATAAAATCTCATCAATCCTTGTCAGTGTATGCAGCTACCAGATTTAATACAGAATTTTTTATACTCATACTGTGATGGTGCAACTCTGCAGATTTTCCTTCCTGAATAAATACAATTGTTACTGCTACTAACAAAACTCTGCTAATTTAATTTTATTAACGTCCCGATAGTTTGCATATGGTTATGCATTATTATTTTCCACATGGCATAAGTACTGCTTATTATATGCTAACAGATGTATTTTCTAGTTGTATGTGGTGAATATAAATGCCTAAAGTGAAGTTTTCTCTGACTGTGACTTTATAAAACCATTCCACAAACAAAAAATACTTTGCAAACAAAGACATCACCTTCTCACTTATTTATAAATATATATATCCAAGATAAGTCTGCTTAATTTAGATAACTAGTTATGACAGTCTTCCTTTGTGTCTGTGACTGATGACACATAGGGTATGACTAATTCAGAGACACGGGTAGCCCAGACACAATAATGTGGTATGCAACTCAAACAAAAATACCACATAATGGCACGCAAATGAGTGTCAATATGCAAATGAGATCACATATGCAAATAAGGAAATCAACTGTAGTGAACCAGTTCAGAAATGTATAAAATTATTATGATAAGCTGCAGTGCTCAGCTATGCTGAATGCTAAGACTTTCCAGTATACCAGATCACATACTCCAAAAAGAATGCCAAGAGTAGTATCTGTATTAGCCAAACAGTATCTAATTGTGCCTGTCCTGAAAGCCAGTGCCAAAATGCTGCTTACCATCTTCCTCTGCATTGAAGATGAGTCTTCCAGGATCTAATATACTATCACATCCATTAGCAGGTCATTATTGACTACTAATGCATGGACAGACTCTTCATAAGGGAGTTAGGAGAAAATATGTTGCCCTCATATGGAATGCCTTTCCCAGTGATCACTAGGGCCTGTATAGAATTAACCATCACTGTTATGGGGAATCTTCAGTATACAACAGCGATAGTATTTAGCATTTTACATGTATCATCCTCGCAAATTCTACATTAGTTTCCTGATTTGATGCTTCAGCATGTAGAGCAGCATATTTGCTTCCCATGGACAGCAAAGAAGCAGTACTCTGTGGGCGTTCTATGAAGTCACCCATTTTCCTTAGTTTCTGGGGCCACTGTCTGTACCCACTTTACTTATGATGGCCCTGTCTGGCCCACATGGCATCAAGTACATGAGATAGAATGGCTACCATTCTGGCAGCTGCCAGGTGGTGTGTGTGTGTGTGTGTGTGTGTGTGTGTGTGTGTGTGTGTGTGTGTGTGTGTTTTGCACAAAATATTATATACAATGTGTATGGGCACAGTGCAGGCAGTTCCGATGATTGAAGCATCTAGCTCACATTGCCACCCACCTACTTCCTAATAAGCTGTTTCCATGAACACAGGATGCAGACCACTCATAATTATGTCTACTGTTGTGTGTAACTGGTGATGTAGGATGTCTTGGAACTAGGGCCTGTGACTCCCTTATAAAGCTATCAGACCATGGCACATGTGTTGGACTGCTGGCTTTCCACAACAGATGGTGCACTGCAGTATATTCCACACACCTATAAATGCTTTATTGATTTATTGATGGTTTATTTTTTATTAGGCAAGGTTCAGTTAAATAACTTAGTTTGTATATAACCCAGGTTACTACAGTACTAATTTTTGGAAAATCGCTTTTGAAACTGCTGCAAGTGAGATGAATTATATAGATACAGCTTCCTTTTTGAAGTTATTAATAATGTATTTTTATATTTTATTGTATTTTTATGTAATATTTGCCCCTTGCAACAAGGTTTTTGGAAAAAAATTTCATTTAAATTTAAACTTAAATTGTAATTCCAGGGTCATTGTTAATTTTAACAATTGTATTACTTTTATTATTTTTTATACAGGGACATCCATGCTTAAGGTGTCCCAGTGCATTTATGGATATTTTTATAGTATTTACAAAAACAATGAAAACATGCCCTTTACCGGTTCAGTAATAGTGCAACAACTTTAATATGTATGACTTTTTTTCTGTTATTGAACAAGTTAACCTTGACAGAAGACTAGGTGATTATGACAGTATTTTATAAATGGGAGAATTGTATTGAAAATTACTTTTGCTTACTAATTACCCCATAGTTTAAAGGAACAATGATGAAATGCCTTGGGTGATGGAAAATGATTGATATAACAAATATGTCACATGATTTTATTTAATATTTAAAATGTGGTGTAGTAATGTTATTCTGTATACTATCTGAATAAAATGAGGATAAAATACTTAATTTGTGTTTACTAGGTGGACAGTGATTGAATTTGTTATGAATATTTGGATTGATCATTACATAATAATAATAATAATAATAATTATTATTTATTTATTTACACATTTATACTGGTTGCATAGCTGTTGCAATGTATCAATAGCATGTGAATATCCCAGTATAGAGTGCTTTTTGTAGGCTAGCTTAGGGTGATACCAGTTTGTATGACAATTGCAATTTTGTTACTGAGGTATGCTTTTAAAAGTTATTTAAACAGAGTTTTCAGTTAGTTTTTTGAATTCTGCCCGGTATAGTAGTCCACATTATAGGAACAGTTTTATAGAGAGCTGTTTCTTTTGTCACCATGTTGTATAGGATCTTTGTAGTTTTAGAGTGCTGTCCTGGGTGGCGTCTCATTAGTAGTGCGTGTGTGTGTGTGTGTGTGTGTGTGTGTGTGTGTGTGTGTGTGTGTGTGTGTGTGTGTGTGTGTGTGTGTGTGTTTAATGTGGTCATTAGTATCCGTTTATTAATTTGTATATTAGAATATTTGGCAAAATGTGTTCTTGCCTCAAATAGCAATCATTTAGTATTGTGTATAATATCATAGTGATGTTTCTCCTTACATAATAAATGGATCAATCTGAGTACTGTGATCTTGGCTGCCGGTAGGGTAGCATTATCTTATGGAAATTCAGGCACATTAAATCCTACATGAGGCATGACTTGAGAACATTTTTTTATTGATGCTTAAGCTTCAATACTAAGCCGGCAAGAGATTTTACAGAATACGTCTAGTTGCTTTAGAACATTAGCAACCTGTTGTTCTACATTTCTGCCAAATATAAATTATAATTTATGATAATCCTCAGGCATATTTGTGGTTCAAAAATAGTAACCAACACAAACCAAGAAACTGAGAAATGGATCCAAGCAGTGAAGAAAAACAAAAAATCAATTCCGGCAGTGACAGGGCAGTATAGTTTATTCAGTGAAGCGCTTTTCGTCTGCATACATATGCAGACTTCTTCGGACAATGAAACACTTACAACTAAAGAACTTAAATAATGCTATGCTCGTTAGTAATGACCTAATGACCAATCACATAGAAGCAACCTAATTTAAACTTTTAAATTGGTTAATCTCACTATTAAACTAAAATCTGAAATTAATTCAGATAAAGCAACCTTGCTAAAGTACATAAGTTAAAAACCTAATCTTCTAACCATACTAAGCTAAACAAAAGTTAACAGTACTAACAATAAATGCACATTATTAATAAAAAATATTTTGATGTCATAAAAACAGTGGTATTAAACCGTAAATGCAACTAAACAGGACACATAGATAAATTATCTAGACAAATTTTTAAGTTTTAAAAGGCTGCTGATAGAGCAGCTGTCATTCAATCCTGGTATCACATATGCATTTAGTCTGATTTGCCAACGTAGTTCTGTAGCTTCCAACAGTAAGTGTGTAGGGGCCCCCCTCTTATTCTCAATTATCTGGTCTATCACCATGAATCTAAAGTAGTGATCATTGTGCTGGGTGATGTGTTTGGCAAGTGCGTTTTCTGGTTTACCTTTACTAATGGCATATTGATGTTCATAAATACGCTCTTTTAGTCTGCGCTCTGTCTTGCCAACATAAAATCCTGCACATTTTTGGCATTGGGCTAGGTAGACTACCATCCTAGAATTACAGGTACATCTACAATGTAAATCAAAACTAATGTTGTTAATTATGAATCTATTAGATTCATAGATATGTCTGCACTGATTGCAATTTTGACATTTGAACATACCCGGCGTTCGTGTAAAGTTACCATCAGGTTGTTCTAACAGTGCTTTCAAGTTTTTACCTCTCCTGAAGGTAACACCAGGCTTATCACCCACCTTACCCAACACTACACTATTGGAACGAAAAATGTTCCAAATTCTTGTTGATAATATCCAAAATAAGGTGGCTATTATTACAATATGTCAGAATTAATCTGTTGTTAAAGCAAGCGTCTAATTCTCGACGTTCAACTTGCAAGGGTTCTACAGTATTACAAATCTCAGAATGTGGAACAATTTTAAGAATAGGTTGATAAGTGCCATTCCGTCTCTTATTGGTCACCTCCTTTACCAAGCTTTCAAGTAATCTAGGTGGGTACCCTCTGTGTAGGAACATATTCATTAGTTTCTCACATTCGTCCATGAAGTCGTCCTCCAAACTTACCATCCGGGCTGCTCTAACAAGTTGCCCTTTAACTACTGACTTTTTTTGGTGGTTAGGGTGGCAACTGCTAAAATGGAGGAAAGAGTTGGAATGTGTGGGCTTCCTATATATGGTAGCAACATAACTGTTCAACTCCTCTTTTTTTGCTAACCAAATATCCAAGTATGCAATAGCATCTACCCCAAAATTGGAGGTGAAAGATAAAAAGTCAGTAGACATATTAAACGAATCCAAAATATGTTTACTATCATCTTCACTACCCTCTAAAAGTATAAAAATGTCATCCAGGTACCGAGTATAGTACCTGATCTTAGACATAAGAGCTTGATTATTCAATACTTTCTCCTTTTCCCAGTATGTCATAACGATGTTGGCCAAACTGGCCCCACAAGGTGACCCCATGGCCACCCCTGTTTTTTGAAGATAAAAGTTCTCACCAAGCATGAAGTAGTTGTTAAATTAAATCATGTCTAGAAGTTCAAGCACCAGTGAGATTTTGTCAGATGGGGCACCTTTGTTGTTAAGAAAAAAGGCCACCCACTCAATCGCAGTCTGTAGGGGGATGCAAGTATACAAATCCTTGACATCTATTGTCAAGAAGTTGTAGTTGTTGTTAAATATAAACTCCCCTACTTTTGCTAGAAAAGACCACGAATCTTTGCAAATTTGTTCTTCATCCTGCAAGTATTTCTGCAGGATAGTGTCAACCAGTTTGGCACATGGGTAAGTTGGAGAACCTCTTCCATCGACTAATGGTCACATGGGAGAGTTTGAGAGATCCTTGTGGATCTTTGGAATCCCAAAGAGGCAAGGAAATCTCGGAAATAAGGTAGTAAGATATTTGTGTTGTTCTTGATCTAATCTACCTTCAAAGAACATTTCGTCTAAGTTATTTTGGATTTTACGGTAAGCATTACTGACTTCAGACCTAGAACTTACAGAATATGCCTCGTTGGAAAGTAAGTCTAGCATTCTGTCATAATAATCAACTTTGTCGAATACTACAACTCCCCTGCCTTTATCGGGTTTACAAATGCGTAAGCTATGTAACTTCACAAATTCAAGCAGTAACTTTTCTTCCTTACATATGTCGTTAGTTCCGACATAGAACTTCCTATCCCTTAAGTCAAATTCACACATGTTTTCAAAACAGTGAATTAATGGATGTAGCGGAGGATTGTACAGACTGGGAACCCTGATGGAATTACCATGTGCATTGTTACTTTCAATATTGTGGTCAAACAGCAAGTTGAAATTCAACTTGCGAGTAAACAATTTAATGTCTATAATAGTCCCCACTAAGTCCATCTTTTGCTGAGGGACATATGTATGTCCTTTTGACAAAAAGTCTGCTAGTTCTTCCAGTACAGGAACAGAGGAAAAATTGTAGATGTTAAAGTCTCCTATTTGATTTGTAGAGATAACTGGTCTCGGATTCTGGTCAATAAGTGCGTAGTGGCTCCTATCTAAAACATTCTCTGAACTTGTGGCTGGAAAAGAAAACAAGTTCGTAAAGGGGTGAACGCAAGTTGTATCATTGTCAGCATACACAAGACCTGTCTCAAGGTTAGGAGAAAGGACATTGTTGCTGACAGAACTGATGGTTACAGTCTCTGTTGATTGCGTTTCTGTTGATACCCCTTGTTTAATGACTTGTAATTGTTCCTTTTCTTTGGGATGGCGCCTTGGTGACTGGCATCGTGAAAAACCTGCTGCTGACCAATATGCGAAGAGGTAGTGTTATTATTAGACTGTAACCTCCGGTTTTGTAGCCTCTCGCTTCTCCTCACAACTTGTTCAGGTTGTGTGTCTTCAAAAATGTCCAAGTCACCAATATTATTATCGGTAGTTGCCCTAAGAACTGGACCTGTAGGGCAATTATCATTCATAGTATTAAATTGCCAGACTTGCGAAGGTGCAGGGGGAGGATACGCCACCCCTTGTTCGTAAGCTTTGAGGTCACTCTCTAATTTTTTAATTTTATTTTGCTTCAATTTATTCAGGTACTGGTCGATGCTACTAAAGCATCTGCTATAGTCATATTTGTACCTTGAAAATTCCTCATGTGTATTAATGAAATTGTCCAGCTCTGTTATTTCAGAAGTTAATTGCACCACCCAAATTGAGTAGTGTTTAATCATTAAATGTAATAGTTCGAACCCTTGCTGATCGAACAGATTGACCAAATCTTTATGGAAATCAGAATTAGGGGCTAAGCCTGTTGGGTATTGAAAATGTCTCAGGCCCTTTGGTATCACCTTGCATTCAATACATTCCTTAAAATAGGAAATTTCCAATTTTAACTTTTTAATTTTAAGAAGTAATCTATCAAAAAGTTTCAGTTTGTCAGATAATAAATTATTGTTTACCTCTTGATGGTCAACATGGTTAGTGAGCCTTGTGTCCGCTGTACCATCCCTGTGTCTTAAAAACACAAAGTCTTCTGTTAACCAATTGCCTAAAATTGGAACTCTGTTTGAGGAATGACTAATGGACTGAACGTTGGCATTCTCATTAGGTTGCTACAGTAGTTGTAGCCCCTCTCCCTCGGCTTGGAATGAATTTCATCGCCAATTGTGGGGAAAATTTAACATCAGGGGAGCGTCTACTAGGTTTGGCTGCACACAGTGACATTCAGCGCCATCCAGCTTCACAGCAACCTAATGAGAACGCCAGCGTTCAGTCCATTAGTCATTCCTCAAACGGAGTTCCAATTTTAGGCAATTGGTTAACAGAAGACTTTGTGTTTTTAAGACACAGAGATGGTACAGCGGACACAAGGCTCACTAACCATGTTGACCATCAAGAGGTAAACAATAATTTATTATCTGACAAACTGAAACTTTTTGATAGATTACTTCTTAAAATTAAAAAGTTAAAATTGGAAATTTCCTATTTTAAGGAATGTATTGAATGCAAGGTGATACCAAAGGGCCTGAGACATTTTCAATACCCAACAGGCTTAGCCCCTAATTCTGATTTCCATAAAGATTTGGTCAATCTGTTCGATCAGCAAGGGTTCGAACTATTACATTTAATGATTAAACACTACTCAATTTGGGTGGTGCAATTAACTTCTGAAATAACAGAGCTGGACAATTTCATTAATACACATGAGGAATTTTCAAGGTACAAATATGACTATAGCAGATGCTTTAGTAGCATCGACCAGTACCTGAATAAATTGAAGCAAAATAAAATTAAAAAATTAGAGAGTGACCTCAAAGCTTACGAACAAGGGGTGGCGTATCCTCCCCCTGCACCTTCGCAAGTCTGGCAATTTAATACTATGAATGATAATTGCCCTACAGGTCCAGTTCTTAGGGCAACTACCGATAATAATATTGGTAACTTGGACATTTTTGAAGACACACAACCTGAACAAGTTGTGAGGAGAAGCGAGAGGCTACAAAACCGGAGGTTACAGTCTAATAATAACACTACCTCTTCGCATATTGGTCAGCAGCAGGTTTTTCACCATGCCAGTCACCAAGGCGCCATCCCAAAGAAAAGGAACAATTACAAGTCATTAAACAAGGGGTATCAACAGAAACGCAATCAACAGAGACTGTAACCATCAGTTCTGTCAGCAACAATGTCCTTTCTCCTAACCTTGAGACAGGTCTTGTGTATGCTGACAATGATACAACTTGCGTTCACCCCTTTACGAACTTGTTTTCTTTTCCAGCCACAAGTTCAGAGAATGTTTTAGATAGGAGCCACTACGCACTTATTGACCAGAATCCGAGACCAGTTATCTCTACAAATCAAATAGGAGACTTTAACATCTACAATTTTTCCTCTGTTCCTGTACCGGAAGGACTAGCAGACTTTTTGTCAAAAGGACATACATATGTCCCTCAGCAAAAGATGGACTTAGTGGGGACTATTATAGACATTAAATTGTTTACTCGCAAGTTGAATTTCAACTTGCTGTTTGACCACAATATTGAAAGTAACAATGCACATGGTAATTCCATCAGGGTTCCCAGTCTGTACAATCCTCCGCTACATCCATTAATTCACTGTTTTGAAAACATGTGTGAATTTGACTTAAGGGATAGGAAGTTCTATGTCGGAACTAACGACATATGTAAGGAAGAAAAGTTACTGCTTGAATTTGTGAAGTTACATAGCTTACGCATTTGTAAACCCGATAAAGGCGGGGGAGTTGTAGTATTCGACAAAGTTGATTATTATGACAGAATGCTAGACTTACTTTCCAACGAGGCATATTCTGTAAGTTCTAGGTCTGAAGTCAGTAATGCTTACCGTAAAATCCAAAATAACTTAGACGAAATGTTCTTTGAAGGTAGATTAGATCAAGAACAACACAAATATCTTACTACCTTATTTCCGAGATTTCCTTGCCTCTTTGGGATTCCAAAGATCGACAAGGATCTCTCAAACCCTCCCATGCGACCATTAGTCGATGGAAGAGGTTCTCCAACTTACCCATGTGCCAAACTGGTTGACACTATCCTACAGAAATACTTGCAGGATGAAGAACAAATTTGCAAAGATTCGTGGTCTTTTCTAGCAAAAGTAGGGGAGTTTATATTTAACAACAACTACAACTTCTTGACAATAGATGTCAAGGATTTGTATACTTGCATCCCCCTACAGACCGCGATTGAGTGGGTGGCCTTTTTTCTTAACAACAAAGGTGCCCCATCTGACGAAATCTCACTGGTGCTTGAACTTCTAGACATGATTTTATTTAACAACTACTTCATGCTTGGTGAGAACTTTTATCTTCAAAAAACAGGGGTTGCCATGGGGTCACCTTGTGGGGCCAGTTTGGCCAGCATCGTTATGGCATACTGGGAAAAGGAGAAAGTATTGAATAATCAAGCTATTATGTCTAAGATCAGGTACTATACTCGGTACCTGGATGACATTTTTATACTATTAGAGGGTAGTGAAAATGATAGTAAACATATTTTGGATTCGTTTAATATGTCTACTGACTTTTTATCTTTCACCTCCAATTTTGGGGTAGATGCTATTGCATATTTGGATATTTGGTTAGCAAAAAAAGAGGAGTTGAACAGTTATGTTGCTACCATATATAGGAAGCCCACACATTCCAACTCTTTCCTCCATTTTAGCAGTTGCCACCCTAACCACCAAAAAAAGTCAGTAGTTAAAGGGCAACTTGTTAGAGCAGCCCGGATGGTAAGTTTTGAGGATGACTTCATGGACGAATGTGAGAAACTAATGAATATGTTCCTACACAGAGGGTACCCACCTAGATTACTTGAAAGCTTGGTAAAGGAGGTGACCAATAAGAGACGGAATGGCACTTATCAACCTATTCTTAAAATTGTTCCACATTCTGAGATTTGTAATACTGTAGAACCCTTGCAAGTTGAACGTCGAGAATTAGACGCTTGCTTTAACAACAGATTAATTCTGACATATTGTAATAATAGCCACCTTATTTTGGATATTATCAACAAGAATTGGAACATTTTTCGTTCCAATAGTGTAGTGTTGGGTAAGGTGGGTGATAAGCCTGGTGTTACCTTCAGGAGAGGTAAAAACTTGAAAGCACTGTTAGAACAACCTGATGGTAACTTTACACGAACGCCGGGTATGTTCAAATGTCAAAATTGCAATCAGTGCAGACATATCTATGAATCTAATAGATTCATAATTAACAACATTAGTTTTGATTTACATTGTAGATGTACCTGTAATTCTAGGATGGTAGTCTACCTAGCCCAATGCCAAAAATGTTGAGGATTTTATGTTGGCAAGACAGAGCACAGACTAAAAGAGCGTATTTATGAACATCAATACGCCATTAGTAAAGGTAAACCAGAAAACGCACTTGACAAACACATCACCCAGCACAATGATCACTACTTTAGATTCATGGTGATAGACCAGATAATTGAGAATAAGAGGGGGGCCCCTACACACTTACTGTTGGAAGCTTCAGAACTACGTTGGCAAATCAGACTAAATGCATATGTGATACCAGGATTGAATGACAGCTGCTCTATCAGCAGCCTTTTAAAACTTAAAAATTTGTCTAGATAATTTATCTATGTGTCCTGTTTAGTTGCATTTACGGTTTAATACCACTGTTTTTATGACAACATCAAAATATTTTTTATTAATAATGTGCATTTATTGTTAGTACTGTTAACTTTTGTTTAGCTTAGTATGGTTAGAAGATTAGGTTTTTAACTTATGTACTTTAGCAAGGTTGCTTTATCTGAATTAATTTCAGATTTTAGTTTAATAGTGAGATTAACCAATTTAAAAGTTTAAATTAGGTTGCTTCTATGTGATTGGTCATTAGGTCATTACTAACGAGCATAGCATTATTTAAGTTCTTTAGTTGTAAGTGTTTCATTGTCCGAAGAAGTCTGCATATGTATGCAGACGAAAAGCGCTTCACTGAATAAACTATACTGCCCTGTCACTGCCGGAATTGATTTTTTGTTTTTCTTCACTGCTTGGATCCGTTTCTCAGTTTCTATATTTGTGGTTCAGTAAAGGTTCATAGGTAGTTACTAGGCTATTGGCCCAAAAGCCATTTTACATCTAGCCATGCTTACCCTAAATTTGCCAGAATATTGCTGACATGTGTCTGATATGAGCGCATGGATATAATTTTAGATCCTTAAGGTTTAGGGGCTGAGCTTGCATGAGTCACTTTCTAGTTCAAATATCATGACTTAATAGTTAAATTATGACAGAGTTCCATAACTGGACAAAAACTGTGTGCAACTTTTTGTTTAAAGTAATAGATGATTTATGTCCTCTTATGAATGCAATATCATCTGCATAGAGTGTGCAGTAGCTATTTGTGAGATCATAAGGCCGGCTATTGAAAAACAGAAAGAATAGTAGGGGCTCCAGCATGCCAGCACTGAGTGTTGAGCCCTTTTAGACTCCTTGTGTTATATGCATTGTTTCAGAGGTAGTGTTGTTAAAGGTATATGACAAAAAGTGCTATTGCTAAGGTACTTTTAGAATCATTGAGCTATTTTTTGAGTAAAACAAATGTTATGCAGCTGTTGATGTAATACTTGGAAGCCTGCACTTTCAAAGACATGTTTAAGAAAAAGAAAATTCATGCTTGTGAGTATGTTTTCCATTTACATTTGTTTCATTAATGCATGTAGTGCTGTTAGTGTAATATAGCAGGTTATGAAATTATTGCTGTTTCTTTGTATTCCGATTTTAGTATTTTCTATAGAGTAGCTTTTCCAGAATTATAGTACAAACATTCACAATTGTTTGCTATTCTGTGACTGTGGTAGAAGTGGCTACTTTGACGAGAGGCAGTAACAATGATTATTTACAACTGGGTGGAACAGATTTGGGAGTAAGTGAGAGACTGCATATATACTTCAGTGGCAAGTTGAAATTGGTACTACCTATTCTTTTTTTATACACCTTTATTAAATTATCACTTGCGACATAGACAAACATATATTATTGGAAAAGAAAACAAACCCATTACATTTTTTTTTTCATTTACATACATTGCACATTATATAGATGTTTTCTTTTTATAACAGCTCTCATTTAGTCCAACATTATATACATTGCTCAATTCCTGCCTTCCCTTAAACCTCACTCCTCCTTCGGAGCATTATTTTGCATGTAGTGTTTACACAAATTCCATTTATTTATATGCAATTTGCTTCCTCCCTTTTCTAAACATCACATTTCCAGTTCTTTTATCTCTTTTGCAATATTCAGTACCTCAAATACAGTTGGTTTAAATTTTGATTTCTATTTTCTAATAATTGTTTTTTTGGCATTCAATAGAATTAAACTTAATAAGGCCTTAGTACATCTAGACAATGCAGAGCCTGTGTCCTGGTTCAAAAGAAATATTTTCCTTAGTTTCAGACATTTGCTCACCCAATATTATTTTCAGAGTATTTTGTAGGGACTTTTTAAAATCTGCAAATTCATTATACTCCCAAAAATATGTTCCCAGTTACCTATTTTTCCCCGTTACACTTCCAACTTTTGTTATCTGCATGAGCAATTTTTTCCAGTCTGCTTGGGGTATAATACTTATGCAGACACTTCCCAGCAAAAATCCTAAACCTAAACCCAATCCTAATCCTAAACCTTCTGGACTTGTTTACATACTTGGGGGATGTATATGTGTGTTCTCATTGTTCATTTGTAAATTGCTTTTCCAGTTGCATTTCCCAATCTTTTCAAACCTCCTCTAATTGATTCATATAGTTATGCAGTATATTACATGCCATATTAGTTATCCCTTTTTAACAGCAGCTTCCTTCTAAACAATTTGGGATGTAATGTATGGAAATCCATGTTGTGATAATAGTCATCCATTTTATCTAATGGTTCCCGTAAGTATCTTTGCAAAAGGTTTTAAAGAAGAACAGTACAGGAAATTTAATCATGTAGGCAGGTTTGTGTTTTGGTGGGGGAATATTGAGAAACAATTTTGGTGAAAGGAGAAAGGCGGAAAGGTTGTCTTTTAGTTCATTAATATTTTTTATGCTGAATGATGACCAATCCATTGAAGAGAAGTTTTGGAAATATTTTATTGGTACTTATGTTTCTAATGGCCTGCAGAATTATGTTTGCTCCTCGGCTATGTTGGAAGCACAGATAGGTGACTTTTGCTTTATTGGTGTTTCTTCTCTTGCCTTCTCTTAGCCTTTGGAAGTATTCTAACTTTCGTTGGTTATTAATGCCCCATTTCCTGTTCTACCTCACTTTGCTTCTTATTTCATTTTGTGTTTTTAGACTGCTTGTTAGTCATTTTATTTTTTCTTTTCTTTTTTTGTTATCCCACTGGAGACTCACTGCTTTGCTAAAGGAATAACTTATCTTCTATGGGCACTGGTGTACTATAAAAAGTTGGGGGTATCTATAACAGTTTTTTTTTATCTTGATAATTGCATACCAGCTCCCATTTATGACCTGTATCTGTGTTTCTTAAATGAATTTACAGATATGGGGAATGGTGCTATATGTCAGTTTTTCAGTTTTAAATTTTCATCTAGTAAGACTTATACAATGGTCACTCACTACAGACAGTAGAATTATAAATAATTAAACATATCTATGATAGCTACATCTTAAGCTGTACTTTATATGTCAAAGAAATGGGTCGTGTACCTTCTCGCATAAGCTATGACAAACCAGTTCCTTTTGGATACCTTTCTTTTTTGTAGTTATTGTTGGTCTGTCTGGCTTATCCAGTGAATGATTGGGTCTTCAGCTCTTAATACTGTTTGGCTTTTGATAGTATAGTGTCCAGGGTCTCCTGAATTAAGGTCGAAGGAGAAAGGGTGGGATATATACTGTACCAGTGAATAATTTTGTATAGCCTCCAAGTGTCTAGTATCATGCAATTGAGAGTGCTACTACAAATAGCATTTTTATTGGCTATTTTTTCTTCTTGTAATGGGCTGGGGTTGGTTTCTTTATCAGCTAATGCTATTGTATCTCCTCTCCCGTTTCTGTCTTACCTAGTGAATCATCTGTGAAGGGGAAACATAAGCTATATGCCTTTAGCCAAAATTCAGTTAAGGATATTATTCTCATGTTATAGGCAAACAGTCACATTTCCAGTTATGTATTAGGCTCACATATATGCTAAGGATGCCCCTTTTATTTTTGTTGTTTCTCCATAAGTATTTATAAAGACAGTGGAATATGAGTTATTGCTTGTGATATGTGGAACAGAGAATGGATTTATGTTTATTTGTGTATCTCTTGCTTGTGATAGCAGGATATGCACATAAGAAAAACATGCATCTGTACCCTTTAATAGCAAAATCAGGCATAATTTTAATAGTTGCTTTCTAATGGTAACAGAGATCCATCTGTCGATGGCTGGATTATACATTACCTAAGCCCTCTAACATATGTATGTATTGACATAGTTATCAAGATTTATTTAAACGTCTCTGTTTTGTTGTATTGTTTAATTCAGGGGTAGGAAATTTGGGAGGTGAAGTGGTGCAGAGGTTAGCATTGTCACCTCACAGCAAGAGGTTCTCCGGTTTGATTCTTGGCTGGGGTGCCTTCTGTGCTCGAATGTAACAGATTGACAAAACCGTCAAAGTTCTCACTATAACATTTCGACAACAAAAACACATCAACAAAGCTTTTAAAAAAAAATAAGAAAAAACATAAGATTTTCATTCCTAAGTACCATCAGTATTAAATATAAACTTCTCTTCCCATCTAGCCAATATTAAGTTGCATACATATTGGCAACTGGGGTCACCATAGCAGCCCCCAGACATTGACTGAAATAATTCTTATTAAACATAAATATATTGTTGTTCAATACCGTATCAATCATTGAACATAATAGTTCAATTTTAGTGTTTGAGAAGTCACTATGACTATGTAAAAATCCCGTAATGGCTTCTAATCCATAATCATTTGGTATCACAGCTACTTTTTTAACAACTTATCATCACCCATAAAATATTACATCAGCCCAACAACACTCCTATTCTGAGTAGCCTAATCTCTCCCTATAGTAATCTCACTACCCTTCGTTCAGCGAATAAATTACAAGTAACCATCCAGAAATCCTTTAACAAAGCAGGTGACTCCCTCTTCTCTAATTCAGTAGGGAGAATCTGGAACAGGCTTCCCAGCAATCTACAATTACGTTCATCATTATCACTCTTCAAGAATCAAATAAAACTACTCCTTAAAACCCAGTGGCTTTGCCCATGCACTAACTCAGATCAAAACCAACTGTAGCATTACTGTTTTCACCCTCCTTCAACAACCTAACCTGACTACTAATATCTCTCTTTGGTTTTAATCTTCACCAGTCTTCTAGTGCCTGCAAACTACCCTGAAGTGCATAAAATAAGAAAAATCCCCCTACTCCAGGCACCTGTATTTCAGCCTTATATATGTTCTATCTGTTTTACTAGTGTGTATAATCTTGAACAAACCTAATAACCACCTTTATCTATCTTACCTTTCCTACTGTTCTCTAAGACAAATGTCTATCCCTTAACCTTAATCATCTGCTTCTAAAACTACTGTATTACTAAACTCTGTATCCGTGACCTTTTCATGAGGCTTCTGCAATGATAACCTAAAGCTAAATGCATATTACTGGTTTAATTGATGTTTTTTTTGGTCTTCTATCTTTATTGTCTGTTTCATTTATTCATATTAATGGTTTAATTGATGTGTTTTTTTGGTCTTCTGTCTTTATTGTCCGTTTCATTTATTCATTTATTCTTTGTAATATTGTTATTTAGCATAGTTTGGAGTTTATCTCCCCGGGCCTCTACTGGAATTAGACATGTATCCAGTTAGACTAGCCCGGTCAACAAATGTAAAATAAATAAATCACTGTAAAAAGTGATTTAATGTCATAGTCACCACCTTATTCCATCTGTGCTATTTACATCAGACCATCTTTTCAAGTTACTTAAAAAGCCATTTGTTTCTTTTATAAAACTTCTACCAAACATTACCATAGGTGCAAACTGCTTTTCTAAATACTTTGATAAGGCAGTTGTAGCCCAATTACTTCCAGAGATAATTGGTCTCATGGGGGCTATGCAGGTTCTTTTGAATTTTGGGCAACCTATACATTACTGGTATTACTGGGTTAGCTATATATAAATAATTAAAGACTTTTGGAATAATAGACCAATCCATAAGTAATTCATATAGAAAGGACTTCACTTTAGTAATAATATTCATGGCAAAAACTTTATCAACCCTCTCAAAAGTGTCCACTTGTCTTAACAATTCAAACATCCATTCTTTGTATTTATCAACATCCATCACAATGATTTTTCCACATTTATCAGCTTGTTTTATAATTACACTATCATTACAAGGCAAATTATGTAGAGCTTCATGTTCATTGGATTGCAGTTTATAGCATTTACATCCTACATTTTTCTTAAAATACATATCATATAGTTCCTGTTCACACATTGCATAAAATTCTTTAATTGTTGGCATGCTAACAGGCACGAATGTACTGGGTCTCCATAATGTATTATTACCAACATCAGAAGTATTCTTATACATAAGTTTAAGATCAATATTTCTCATAAAGAGCCGTAATTCGGTTAACAAATCACTTAAATTCCCTTCATGTGAGGGTATAAACAACATTCCCTTATTTAACACACTTATTTCACTTTCATTCAAAACATAACTAGATAAACTGACAATATTAGAATTAATAATAACAAGTAGAGTCCAAGCAGTGGCGACAAACATGAAGATCCAAAATATTCCACCAGAAACAGTACGTAAAATGGAAATAATTCTTAAATGTGTACACTGGTAAGCGCTTTCACTTGTAGCTTCTTCAGACCATCAACAAAACAACATAGTGTAGTTCATTGTTCTATTATATCATGATTCAACCAATCAGAACATTCAGTCAATTAAGTAAATTTTTAAATATATAAAGGAACATCTCCCAAATAAATAAAGAATCTATACATATATACACACGTCCTACAGCATAAAATAAACAGTATATATGTTCATAACAGCATTAGATATGTACATGAGTATATATTAAAAACATAAAATTGTTAAGAAGCAGTTCATGACCATATTATTCTAAAATAAGCTATATAATTTTATGAACTATATATTTATGCATGGCAGCAACGTATACAAATAACATGAAATAAGTATAAACATTTCATAGCCTTTATTGATTTAAAATAAACGGATTAATCAACTTAACCAATGTGCAGTCCTGGATTTCAGAGAGGACTTTAGGGAGGCTCTTTAACTGAGACTTCTACCTCTATCAGCCCTAAATCACAAAAAAACATTTCACTTCCCTCCCCTCAGTATAATTTCTAATGTCCCCTCCTCGGACATGGGACCTTGCAGTATCTATCACCATGAACCTAAACACATGATCTTCTCCTACTGCTAACACATGTTTGGCAAGAGCATTTGTGAGTGATCTCACCCTTATACCATACAGATGTTCCCTTATCCTATTTCTAAACATCCTGTCGGTCTTCCCACCATAGAAAGACTGACAGGTTTCTCAGACCGCAAGCTATACCACATGTGACATGGCACAGTCTGCCCTAGAGGTGAAAGTATAACTCTGTCCTGTATCAGGGTGAGTAAACGTTCAACTGAAATCTATGTATTCACAAAAATTACAGTGTCTACAGGGGTGTGTACCTGAGCCCAACTCATGTTCCTGTTTGTCAAATGGTTGACATATAATCCTTTTCAAATCTGGCTTGTTCTTAAATCTAAACTTTGGTAGATCACCTACAATGTTCCTAATATCAGCATTAGTGGTTAACACCCCCCAGTTCTTAGTAATCACCTCATATACCTTCTTATTATCTGTGGTATAGAACATGGGTATCCTAATCTCGGAGGAATGTACCTCAGGGACATCCTGTACCTCACGTTCCATCCTACTGGAAAAATAAGGGCTAGCTCTCCCCCATCTAAGGGAATCCAGTTCATATAATCCTTCCTTTATTTCAACTTGACTATACCCTTGTTTCTTAAATCTCTCTTTTAAACCACTTAACTCAGAGTGGTATCCCCAGCCAAGGCATTGAGCTGGGATACGCACATCCCTTGTCCTTTAACCACGTTCTTGAAAATGTAATGGGGGTGCATACTGCGCCTGTGTAACAGGGTGTTTCGGTGACATCTTTTTCCATGTACACCTGTATTAATAAGTCCATTATCTAGCCTTTCAATGTAAACTTCCAAATACTGTATCCTACTTTGACAGGATGCCATGGTAAACCTTATGTAATCAGTCATGCTGTTCATAAGCATAACAAATGTTGTCAACTGATCCATATCCCCAGTCTAGATAAAAAAGACATTGTCCACAAAACAACGATAGAAGGAGAAATGTCCCCTGAAGGCATCCATAGAGAACAACCTATTCTCTTCCCAGAGTGCCAGAAACATATTAGAGTAGCTATTGGCACAAGACATGCCCACAGCTACACCATCCCACTGTAAGTACATGACATGGTCAAAGAGGAAGACGTTCTTCTCAAGGATGACCTCCAGGAAGAGACAAATCAGCTCTATATGTCTCTCTCCATAATCACTGCATCTGCTCAGGTATTGGTTAACTGACTCAACACCTGCCGCATTGGGAATAATAGTGAAAAGAGACTGCACATCTAATGTAACAAAAATCAAGTCCGTGCCCAACTCTGACTCATTGGTAAAGCTATATAAACCCAAAAGGAACTGTTTAGTATCCATAAGAACCACTAAATTATGATCCAGCACTGGGCAAAGGAACCTTTCCACATAAAGTGAAAAAGGTTCAGTACACCAGCCCCTACCGGATACAATCATTCTCATAGGGGGATTATTCCCATTTTTGTGGATCTTAGGTAATCCCTGTATAATAGGTAATACAGAAATCTCTACTTCTATAAATTTAAACAATTCCAAAGTTAAATGGCCACTTTTGACCATATCATCCAACATCATACGAATCCTATTTTTTAGGGCATAGAACTCATCTGCACTGATGAGAATATAATACTGCATATCACTAAGCATAGCCTTCATGGAGTGCTGATAGTCATCCCTATCGATAATTACTACCGTCTCACCCTTGTCAGCTGGTCTTATACTGATAGTGCTGTCATCCTGGAGTCTTCTTAATGCCCTCCGCTTTTTAAAACTCAAATTATACTTAGTTCTATAACATCTCTTCTTATTATTCTTATCATCAAAACACTTATATAAAACATCCTCCACTGATTTATAAAATGCTTCTACTAGGGGATGATAGTTGGGTACATATAAACTTGGCTTCTTAAAACATGATACTTGCTCACTAACATTTCCACCATCCTCTAAGTTCAGCATGATGTGCCTACTGAACATCTTGACATCAATTAAAATATCCGTTAAACTGCCATAACTCGTCGGAATAAAATTCAAACCTTTATTTAGTACAGAAAACTCATCATTATCCAAATTACGTTTAGAAATGTTCATACTAGACAGTCCCAATCTGATTCCCCATCTACTTGAGGGACTGATTGGACTGCATTAACATTTATTAAGTCCTTGTTTGTTTCTTGCTCCTCATGATAGGCCCTACCTTGGTTCACATGGCTGATTTGGAAGTGTCTCCCTCTCTCTCTCTCTCTCTCTCTCCTGTTCCTTTGTGACTCTTGTTCCATCCTCTCGAGTGTTGTCTCACTTGAACCGGGTACTGAAACTGAAAATAGGTAGCCATTAAAAAAGTGTTCTCATTGTTGTCAGTTTCATTACTGGCCACCGTTTCATTAACAGTATTAATTTGGTTAGAAGCAGTGTCTTTAGCACTCATCTGAGTATTCCTACGTACATTAGAAACATTAGAGGCATTTAACTCAAAATTATCTAATTCACTCACAGCAACACTACACCTCGGAGGGGTAGCAGTTGTAGAAAAGGAGTTCTGATTAACGCTTCCACATGAGAAATTGCAGGAAATTACATCACCTGTGAACTCATTTTTGGACGATAAAAAATGTTGTTCTGCTTAAAGTCGTTACAGTCCTTAATGATTTTGCATTTTTTATACATTATACATTTCTTTTCCATCATATTTAATTTCTCCAGCAAAAACACAAGGAAAATCAGGAGAGTTAGTTAACTTGCCCTCCAACATCTCAATTTCAGCTGATAGTTCAGCCTCATACTTCATAAAGAATTCATTCATTAGCCTCATATTATCAGCACTTAGCTTCAAATTCAGTTGTTGCCATTTAAGAAGTACTTCAGGGTATTTATTGCCATATGTTGGCATTTTTGTAACACGCAGCCCTCTAGAGGCAATACCCATTTCCAAATATGCACAAAAAGTGAGCCTTTGCCATTGTAACTTTTTATGTAGCTCAGTTTTAAACTCAAGTGTCCTCATAATTTTAAACAACTCATTCATTTCTGCTAAATGCACTCCATTCTGTCCCACTGGCATGTTATTACCGACATTCATATTTAGAAATGGATTATGACTAACTGCAAGGAATCGATGAAGCATATTGGTACTTGTTTGCGAAGATGTCAAACTCAAAGATTAATTATCCATAAGGCTGACAACATGAACGGCTTCAGGAGAAAGTACACAACAACACAATAAAGCAAAAACTTCTATCCTTGTAGCTAAAGAGCTTAGAGGTCAAAAACGTAGCAAGATAAAAAACAAAGACCAATAGCTAAACGTTCACAATTTAATGGTAAAAGTAAAAAGCAGCAAAACATTTGAGACTCAGACTCTTTATTAATGCATAACCATACGAAACAACATTCCATTTTTAAACAGTAAGCCAGCCAGTAAAAGAAAAATAAAATCATGTCACAATCAATTAAAACATCAATTAGATTAAAAGACACACATCAAATTTATAAATTAAAACAAAACCATGAAATGCTTCATAAATCACAGAAGTGATCAGTTTATAACACACCTAGTCTGGCCTGTAAAATGGGTTTAAAAATATTGGTGTTATTTAAACCAGGGGGTTGTCCGAGCTAAAATAATGAATCCATTTATACTCTGCTGTTTCAGTTGCACTAACTATTAGCCCCCCTTGTATAGCAACATGAATAGTCTACAATATTCTAAACTTAAACCTATGCTATCTTCCTTTCATTGATATATGTTTATATAGAGCATTAGTTTCTATATATCTCCAAATGTCAGAGAGATGTGCCCCATCCTCTCCTATAGTTTCATATTGGTTTTCCCTATATAGAAGCTATCACATTCTGTGCAATTAGCAAGGTATACAATGTTTTCAGTGGAACAGGTACCCGAAGCTCTTATTACAAAATGCTTCTTAGTGATAGGCTGTATGAAATGGATGTCAGTATTGATTTCATTGCAATGTGTGCAGTTGTGGCAAGGAATTGTACCAACCTTATTAAAGTTCTTACCTACATGCTGCAAACTTCTTAAATCTTTATTACACAAAATTTGTTTAAGATTTTTTTTCTTTCTTATATACAAATCGTGGTTGTTCACCAACTATACTTCCAACATCTGGGTTAGATTTTAATATAGCCCAACTTTTGTTCGAATAATACCTTTAACTATACTAGTATACCTATTAAATTTTAATAGATAAGCCATATTAAAATTAATTTTATCCCAATCAGTATTTACACTCTCAGTAAGATCCATATATGGTTTAGCTGCTTCCTTTCTCTCATCTATTACTAATGGCCTTGTACTATCAATAGGTCTATTTGCATAGCCTTTACTATGAAAGTCTCTAGCCATATTATCCATTTCTTCAAGAAAATTTTCATCCCTTGTGCTTAGTCTACTAGCTCTCATAAACTGACTTCTCAATACTCTCTTATATATATGTCTGGGATGCATGTTGTTATAGTGGATGTATCTCGTAGTTTGAACATCCTTCCTATACATCCTTCCTGTAGATCTTAGTGTCAAACTTACTACCACTGACTATTATTACAACATATAAAAAGTTGATTTGTTCATAAAAGAAGTGGACATCAAATACTAAAAAATCAGTGCTCGAATGTAACAGGTTGACAAAACCATCAAAGTTCTCACTATCACTTTTCCACAACAAAAACACATCATCAACGAAGCATTTAAAAAACAAAAGAAAAAGCACAGGATGTTCATTCCTGTAAGTACCATCAGTATTAAATATAAACTTCTCTTCCCATCTAGCCAATACTAAGTTGGCATACATATTGGCAATTGGGGCCCCCATAGCAATCCCCCATTGTTTATGGAAATAACTTTTATTAAACATAAATATATCGTTGTTCAATACCATATCAATCATTGATCATAATAGTTCAATTTCAGTGTCTGAGAAGTCACTATGACTATGTAATATCTCCCGAATGGTTATCAACAGGAAGCAGGTCCTGGTAGCATTCATGAAGGCAAAAAACACCACTTGAATGGGCCCCAACAATATTCGCCATTGCCTCCTAAATAGCCTAAAACATGACCTAGAGGACCACTTGAGACACTCTTCAGCTATAGCCTCAACACAGGTTATGTGCCAGGAGAATGGAAGGCTGCATTGATCATCTCTCTTCATAAGGGTTGGACCATCAAAAAACCCTGGGAGCTACAGACCCATCAATCTGATATGCAAGCCATGGAATGAATTATCATGGAAATGATCAACCTACAGACACTGGACCCATCCCAACCTGGCTTTGATAAGGGAAGGTCTTGCCTACTCAATCTCATAGACTTCTTTAAGAAGACCACAAAGACTATGGATGAAGGGAAAATGGTACACACTCTCTACCTTGACCTGGCAAACATATTTGATACAATACACTGTTCAGGTATTGGTAAGGAACTCTCAGAACTAGACATAAATCCCTACATAACTCACTGGACTGCTGGCTGACTTATAGATAGGACTCAAGAAGTCAGGATCAGTAAGACCACCTCCACCAGGAGACCAGTCACCACCAGAGTACCCCAGGGCTTTGTGTTGGACCTCCTCCTGTTTGGTATCTACTTCTCAAAAGTCAAGGATAATGTCATTCACAGATTATTGCAAATTGGGAGCTATCATACATTTCCCCAATGACACTAACATTCTACAAGAGGGGCCTAAGGCAAAGAGATTATTGATGTAGAAGTGATGGATAAAAACTCAATGTAAAGAAGTGCATTATAGTGCCCTTTAGGAAATTGTCCACACACTGCACACAAGCTAATTACTCTATGAATGAAACACCCCTAAGAGGTGACCTGATAGTTAGGGATCTGGGAACATATTTAGACAGTAATCTGGTCTTCAACCAACACATAGCCAAGAGAGTAAAAAATCATTCTATGTCGCCCAACTAATAAACAAGGGCATGGCATCCTGGTCCAAGGAAGTTATAGCACCACACTACTCAGCCCTTATCAGACCCATCATTGAGTACAAGTCCCCTTTGGTATACACCTAACCAGGCACTTGCAAGAGTTGGAATTCCCTCAAAGGTTCCCCAGCAAAATCTAGGTTATGAATACACTGTCCTGCAGAGATCACTTTAAAGCCCTCTCTCTGTAATCAGTGTCCTACAGGTTACTAAAAAGTGATCTATGCCTGGCATGTAAGGTGTCCCCAGATCCAGCTCTGATGGATCTCTTGCACATCTACAAAACAAACAAAACCAGAAATTCTAGATTCAAGGATCTGAACATTGCTTGTGACATACACAGAACATGCTGGAGAGGTGGATATGCATCTCAAAGGATCCCTGCACTATGGAATAATCTACTTGACTACAGGAAGCAGAGTTCATTTCTGACTCTATTCAAACAAAACCTTTATCAATGGATGGGAAATAGCAAATTTACCCCTGGTCTGGCCCCCATGACTCTGATTGACAGAGGTTGACAGTAATTAGATTAAGCCCTAACTAACACACTGCATCATGCATAGCCCTTATCTACCTGCTTACAAACATACTCTACCATATACGCACCCAAGAATGCAGGGACAAACCTGGATTGGGTTGTACAGCTAAGCCAGTTAAGACCCTGGAGCTCATTAGCCTAGTATAAACCTATGAACCTATAATATACATATATTATTCATATTGTTTTATATATCTGTAATATGTAGAAAAAAGAGGGCTTTCACAACTATGCACAGTACAGAGATATAAAACTACTGTCACAATGCTTGAAAGTGCCAGAGAGTGTGTTTGATAAATAAATACTCAGAGTAGTGGAAAGTAAAAATAGAAGCTGAGTAGTTCAAATTTAGATCAGGATGCAGCAAACTGACCTGACAGTTGCAGTGAGATAGATAGCTTCAGAAAAAGCCACAAATAAGGAAAGAGTCTAACTGTGCATTCCTAGACTTGGAAAAAATGTATAACAAGGTCTCAAAAAAGCTGATTTTAGCAGTCCTGTAATGGTTTAAATGACCAGAAACATCAGTAGAATTAGTGCAGGCTGTATTCAAGGGCCTAATGGCACATGTATGAAGGGTGTTCAGTCTTACAGAGGGTTTCCCAGTGGGAGTGGGTGTACAGAGTAAAAAATGTTACTGCTCAATACAAGGAGTCTAAACAAGAGGCAGACCAACTGTTGTCAATACAGTGCAGCATAAGGAGGTGCTGCACTCCTAAGTGTTTTAACGTTTGGATGAGATGTTAAACCAAGGTCCCCTCTGCTTGAGTTGGTTATGGCTCAGGTGGATCTAAAAGATCCCATGACATCAATTGAAAAGTGTAGGGGATCTTTAGGAGTTGTATAGAATTGGCTGTACCTAACCAGTTTTAAACAAGGTCTTGCTGAAAAAACAAGCCACCCTAGTGAATTCCTAGAATAAACAAGAGAAAGAAACTAATATCCAAGAACAAGAGGGAACTGGCTCAGCAGAGGAAGAAATTTCTCTCTAGCTTAAAAAAGCAAATTTCAGAGCATATCAAGTCCGTAAAGCTAATTATGAAGTAAAAATAGTCTCCCTAGCTAAGGCTAATCACAAAACTACATCAAAAATCTAAAAGGGAATACCCAGCTATGAGCTAAACTGCTTGTGGATGGCACCACCCGGACTCAACTAGACATAATAGCCAACCTGCTAGCTGGCAGATTTGGAGCAAACTTCACCCCCTGTTCTCTCCATTCATCCCCCAAAGTATACCTGCCACCATTCATCGGCCCATTATCTCAGGTAAGCAGTTCATCTTGGTGCTCTGCAAGGCTAACAGCACAGCACCAATAGGACCAGACAACATCCCAGGATGTGTCTAAAACAATTTAAAACATGAACTAGCAGACCCACTTGGATCCCTTTTTAACCACAGCCTGCAAACTAGCTATGTTCCTGCAGAATGGAGGATAGCAACAATAATCCCTCTGCACAAAGGGGGACCATCAACTGACCCTGGGAATTATAGGTCAATAAGCTTGACTAGCCTCATCTGCAAGGTCATGGACATAATCCTTATGAACCTTATTATCAAAGACATAGGTAATCTCCAAAATCTGGACCCAGCCTAGTTCAGATGTGTTAAAAGTATCATGCCTTTTAAATATGGTTGACTTCTTCGAGAAAGTCACCAAGGCCCTGGATGAGGGAAACACAGTGCATACCACATATCTTGACCTAGCCAAGGCATTTGACACAATCCCCTACTCAGATATTATAGAAACTCTCCTATTTGGGAATTAGCTCCTACATTTCCAGATGGGAAACCAACTGGCTTACTGACAAGATACAGATTGCCAAAGTGGATGACTTCACCTCTAGCAAAAGACTAGTCACCAGTGGCGTACTACAAGGTTCTATGCTAGGTCTCTTACTGTTCAGAATTTATTTCTCAGAAGTCCAGGCAAACTTGGACCACCTGTGGTTGATCAAGTTTGTTGATGATTTCAAATTGGGAACAATCACTGAGTCCCCCAGTGATGTTACTATACTGCAGACAGGGTTAACACAGACAAATGATTGGTGCCAAAGCCATGGATTAAAGATAAATGCATTGGAAAAGCTGACATCCCTGCAAATTACATTATAGAGAGTTCCTCCATAAGTGTAGACTCACTGGTACCTGATCAGGGTAGTCAGGTTGATAGCAATCTGAACTTTGACCATCACATATCCACAAAAGTAAGGAAATCCTTCTATGCCACACATCTTATAAGTAAAGGCATCACATCTATATCTAAGGATGCTATAATTCCATTATACTTGTCCCTCATCTGACTAATAATTGAGTAAAATGCTCCCTTTTGCATGTACCTCACCAGATGCCTGCAGCAACCGGAGAGACCACAGATGTTTCTCACCAAGAAATTACAGGGTAGACAAAACAAGTCTTACGTGGAAAGACTGAAAGCCCTGTCATTGTATTCTGTCTCCTACAGGTTGCTAAGGGGTGGCCTGTACCTGGCTTAAAGGGCAGTCTCTGACCCGGCCCTAATGGAAATGCTACACATTTGTAAATCAAACTGCATGAGAGTCATTTGCTCCAGGGATCTTAATCTAGCCTCTGACATGAACAGGTCATGCTGGAGATATAGGGTCTATAGTAGATGAGCGACCATCACGATGTTTGAATCATAGATGGTCGACATCATATGACCGAACGTCGGAAAGGTCGAAGCTGAAAGACAACGGCTTTTCACACGCATAATGGGAAATTTTTCCTTTCTGCACTGAAATGCATTCTTGGAGTTGGTATATTTAAATAAGGGGGTATGGGGGAGTTCAGGGGGGCTTACCCCCTGCTCAGAGCAGTAAGGTATGTTTTTTTTATTTTTATTTTATTATATAGTCGATGTTTCAAACTTCGCTCATATGAGTTCACTCATATGAGTTTGCTTACGTGAGGTTTGAAGTTTTGAAATTTCGACTATATAATATAGACCTGAGAGATAAATACATCTCCCAGAGACTGCCACTTCTTTGGATCAGGCTTCCAGTTCATGTGAAACAGACCCTTTTCAAACACAACCTAGATCAATAGATGGGTGACCACAAATTCACTCCTGGGATGATGCCCATGTCTCTCCTGGACAGAGGAAGTTGGTATTAACTACCATAGCCCCTTACCTCTGTGAACTTCACTCACCTAACCATAGACAATTGGGACAACTCAGGATAAGTATGGCTAGGCTTGTAAAGGCTCTAGGGCCGTTAGTCTAGTAACCTTCTATGAACCTATGAACCTGTAAGAAGCTCCACTCCCTCCAAGCTCTCCTCACCTTGGGGAATGCAGACAGCTGTGCAGTTGCTGAGACATGGTTTAAAGCCACACAGAATAGTTTAGCAGTGCATGGCTTCATTGCCTTACACTTATTTAGAGTAGCAACTGAGCAGACAGAGAATAAAGGCAGAGGGGTGTTTATCTGCATCAATGACAAGCATATCTTTAGGTTGGCTAAATAGGATGATGCATTGGAGTTTCACAGCATACAGATTACCATAGACAAAGTCTCATACTATATCCTAACAAGCTATAGGTCATCCTCTTTGTCCCATGAAACCCATAGCTCATACTAAGACCTATTTGAGACACTCATCATTCAGCCAAATACCATACACATGGGGGACTTATAATTATCTCTTTATAAACTAGGAATCTGACACAACTTTAAATTTGCAGGTGCAAAGATTCCTGAGCTTTGCAGAGACAAACACTCTGGACCAGTTAATGCAACTTTGCAAAGACAAACACCCTGGACCAGTTAATGTGTACACCTACTAGAGATACAAACAGATCACAATATTGGAGATGGATGCACTTCTTCCTGTGTTATGTCCTTTCTGGAAAGGTCAAACTACAAAGCAGTCTCCTTCAAAATAAAATTCAATTCTGTAACCCCAGCAAGCTCTGTAACAGTTAGAAACTACTCCAAGGCAAACCGTTTTTTATTAAGTGATAACCTGTCAAAATTTCAAGCCCCTCCAAATCCAGACAATACAGCAGCCTAAGTGGAATTATTTACAGAAGCTCTGTGCAAACACGTTGATGACTGCATAGAAGCTGCTGTGCCTACCAGAAGTAAACCCAAAACAACTTCAAAAAATAAACCATACTAGTGGAATACAAAATTAAACAGGTTGTATAATAAAAAATAAAAATTCATAATAAAATTAGGAAGTATAACACCAAAAAAAGATAAAAATTCTTATCAAACTATGTAGGCAGCTAAGATGACTATTTAAGTCCAACAATGCAAATTTTGAGTTAAATATTTCATCCCATGCCAAGAACAACCATAAGGTCATCTTTAGCTACAGTATGTCCAAAATGTCAAAGGCAGTGCACAACATTGTGCTGAAGTGTGATAAAAGAAGCAATGCTCACAAAACAAGGAAGTATAGCAAATCTGCTAACTAGCAAATTCAGCTCACATTTTGCCCCCCTATCACCCAACCACCCCGCAAGAATTACCACCTTACATAACCCCTCCAACTGTCATTATGGAACAGATCTTAGACATGCTGTTTAAGGCCAAGAATACAGCTTCAGTGGGCCCCAATAATATCTCAGGAAACCTCCTAAATAGCCTAAAATATGTCCTATCAAGGCCAGTGAATCAGTATTCAACCATATTCTCCACACTTGCTTCATGCCATGCGAATGAAGGACTGCAGCGATCAACCCTCTGAACAAAGGCAAACCATCAATGGATCCCGGGAACTACAGACCTATTAGTTTGAATAGTCTTATATGCAAAGCCATGGAAAGAATTATCATGGAAATAAGAATGACATAGGAAACCTTCATACACTAAACCCAGTCCAGTTTAATTTTGTCAAAGATATGTTATCCCTTCTGAACCTGGTGGATTTATTTGAGAAGGTTATCAAGGCAAAGGATAGGGGCAAAATGGTGCATACTGCCTACCTTGAACTAGCTAATGCATTTGGTACTACACTCCACTTGACACTGTAAGGAATTTCATGGAACAGGCATAAATCCCTACATAACTCACTGGATAGCCAGCTGGCTCACAGACAAGAACTAAGAAGCTAGGATCATAGAGACCACCTCTACAAATGGCAAGTCACCAGTGGAGTCTCTCAGGGCTCTATGCTGCGTCAGCTCCCCTTTGGCATCTATTTTTTTAGAAGTCAAGACGAATGTCAAGGTCCTCTGGCTGACCAAGTTTTCAGATGATTGCAAGCTAGGAGCAAACATAGGAAGTCCCTAAGTTACTATCATCTTACAGGAAGGTCTAACACAGACAAATGACTGGTGACAAAGCCACAGCTTAAAACTTAGTGCCAACAAATGCATAATAGTACATTTTGCGAAGTTGGTAACTTAGGAAAACTACCTCATTAAGAAAACACTCCTAAAAGAAGATACAGTAGTTGGGGATTTAGGGACTTGGCCAAAGAGAAATTTAGCATTCAATGAACATGTGTCTATGTTGGTAAAAAAATCATTCTATATCTCTCAACTTATAAATAAGGGCATGGCATCTAGGACCATGGTGTATAATGCTTCCTTTGGTATGTACTTGACCTGGCACATGCAACATCTGGAATGCCCACATAGGTTCCTCACAAAAAGAATACAGGGGCTAACCACAATGCCATGTGCAGATTGTCTCAATGCCCTATGTCTATACTTTGTTTCTTATAGACTGCAGGCAAAGCATCCTTGTATCCTGCATCTGATGGACCTTTTGCATATCCACAAAATGAGCAGCATCATAATTACTAGATATAAGGATTTAAACTTTGTTTGTCACTTAAATAAGATATGTTGGAGGGACACGCATATATCTCAGAGAATCCCCATTCACCCATGTGAAGCAGTGCCCTTCCCTAATCGTATTCAAGTGCAACCTGGACCAATTGATGGGAAATCAGAAATGAACCCCTGATATGATACCTATGTAGTTGATGGACAGATCATGCCCTAACTAATATACACCCATTAAAATAATATCAAAGGTACAATACCTTGTGAGATACATTTGCTTTGCATGTGTAGGCTTATAAAGGCCTCAGTGATCTTTATCCTAGTATAAACCTATAAACATCAGGGTTCAGCTCCAAGCCCACTGCTGTTCATACTGGTAATGACCTACATTAGCAAACAGTTTGCATGAAATAGCTCTAAAAATGCTCTAAGCAGCTGATGTGGCACTACAAACAGAGTCTTGAAAGGAACTTCAGCAAATGATAGTGGTTTACAATGCAAACTGAAGGCATGTGAGATGAAACTGAGTACTGGGACAGTTATGGTGGCAAATAGGGAAAAATCTGAAAAAAAGCTGAAAACAAGAGACAAAAGAAAATGGTGGAACAGATTAAAAGCTTCAAGTATCTGGGAGGGGTAGTTGAGAAGAAAGGAAGTATGAATGAGGAAGTCAAAGTTAGGATCAGAGTGCCTGCAGCCAACTGGCACAAAGTGTCAGGAGGAGTGTGTGACAGGAGAATGTCAACGAAGCTGAAAAGGAAGGTGTACAAAACAGTGATGTGAACAGTGTTTATGAATATCACAGAAATCTGGGCAATGAAGGCAGAGAAGTTGACATCATGGAGAAGTGCGTTTGACAGGTGGTAGAATGCCCACTGTGGGGCAGTAGATAAATGAGGACATCAAAGCAGAAGGAATCATAGCCTCAACTGCAAAGAAGATGTCAGCATATAGTTCACAGCAGATCAGTCGCATGTGCAGAAAAGCAGAAGATGACTTGATGAAGAAGATATGGGAGAGAAAGGGAGAAGACAAGAAGAAACAAGGAGATTCAGCCATTAAAGGTGATGATAGTCGATGGAACAGCCCATCTCATGTACAAAATGGGAAATAAAAGGTTGGTGATGTACAGGGATGGAGTGGAAGGAAACTGATGGAAAATAGTAGTTTTGGCAGTGCACTTAGTGCTGGCAGCATAGAAAAGTAGAAGTTTATCAGAGGATAGTTAGCTGAATGAGATGTGGTGTAGCTTGAAGCTATAAAGAAATCATCTAAATGTTTTATCTGATTAGTTATGAGGGTGGTTAGCAATGTGTGGAATGAGATGAGATACAGATTGAAGGAAATGATGTAGTGCTGGTGGTGGGGATGGGGTAGGGTAGCAATGTGGATATGGGCGATCCTCCTGCTTTTCTGTTACTGCTCCACAGAAAACAATCTGTGGTGCATGAAGGTTAGTACAGGAAGATGACTGAGCCTATTGTGCTGTAGCCAAGAGCAGTTCAGATGGAGTAAGTAGAAACCCTATACAATTGAAGTGAAATGTATTTATATGTTTTGATGTTTTTCTTTCACAAAAAAAATTATTTTAGACCAAATCATTTCTTATTTGGTATGCTTCTTACTACATCCTACTAAATGCTCTTTCAAAATTTATGGAGGAATGCTTGTACACCAGTACCAGTGCCCTATTAGTTTCCAATTAGGAGGTGAGTTTGAAGAACTCCAGAGATAGATGTCTTTATCTTTCTGATAGGTAAATTGTCTGGGGGAAACAACCAGCAATAAACTCAGAGCTTTACATGTTGGTAAACCAAAATAAAATGTCTGTGCCTTACTCTAAGCCATTTGCTGGAATAAAAATTCTCTAAAGGCTTATAATGTCCTATTGAGAGGGCAAGGGTGCTGTGCTTTATATGGCAAGTTTGCTGTCTTTCCAGTTATTATAGCTGCCATTGTGCCTGCCAAAATAAAGTAAGATAGAACTCTTAAGATTTTATTAAATTGTCCTCAAAATCATATAAAGGAGTTTACTATTAACATTCTCAATGATGATGTATTTATTACCTGGAAGCCTTTGTATACTGCCAGCAGTTGTATGAGCAACCATAAGAAAGAAATAAATCAGCTGTATGATGGTAGGAGCACAACTCAGTCTCTGTGATAGCTGCAGATTGTACAGCTACTTTACTGTTTTAGGCAGGTAGTTGTAGGTTGCTGATATGATAAGGTAACTTGTCATGATACTTGTACTATTGTGCCAATACAAAGGAAGAACAGACAGCCCACCGACTCTTCTCAGCCAATAAGAGTGAAAAATTTAGTTTAGGTCTCCAAGAATTTACCTTCAGTTTCCTCCCAGTTAGTCAGAACCACCTTCTACCCTGGAGTTTCCTCCTTCAAATTAGTCCCATCCAGTCAGTACTTATGTAGATTTTTTTTGAATGTAATACAGTAATGGACAAAAAATTGCCCCTTCTCTGTAAGCATTTATATAACAGTGCACTGGTATTTGTCTGAGTTCCATTCAAGAAGCAGATATCTAGGATTCACACATTCACTTCTGCCTCTCTAAGTTAAAAGTAATGCTCTGCCCTGACATTGCTATACTACCTAGAGAAAAAAAAACACAAGCCAAGAACACATGTACCATGTTCAAGGAAAGAGATATGTAGCTCATACTGAATAAATATACAGCAGGCAAACTATGGGAGTAGAACCTTCCTTTTTGCTGTAGGTGTTGAGTAGAACTATTCAAGTAGAACCATCAAAGACTGAAGATGACAATTGCCTAAGAAGTATAATAAAATAAAACATAGTCAGCTTCACTGCTGGTATGGGATGATAGTCAAGGAAAACACTGTACCGAACTACATCCTACCTAAAAGCTAATATTGTACTTGGTCTCTGAATTAGTCAAGTACAACCTTACCTAGATAAGCTTCATTCACACTGCTAGACTGTGACACTAATTAACCACCTAGGCTAATTACTCCACGAATTAGACACACCTAAGAGTTGATCCAGTAGTCAAGGAAATGGGAATATGTGGAAGGTAATCTGGACTTTGGCCAACATAGGTCCATAGGTTCATACTAGGCTATCTGCCCTAGGGCATTTATAAGCCTAGCCAGAGTGTGTATGGCTTTCGCCACCCATATTAAATTAATTTTGCTATGCCCTTTTTCAAGGTTAGTATACTGTGCCTCTGTCTAACAGTGACACAGAAGTGATACCCGTGGTAAACCTACGATCTCCCATCCACTCATCAAGATTCCTCTTGAAGAGAGTCAATGAGGGACTCTGCCTAACCTGGACTGGGGTTTTATTCCAGAGTGAAGGGAGCCTCTGGGTTATGAATCTGTCCCTCCAGCATGTCCTATTTATTTCAGTGCTGAGGTTCAAGTCTCTCAAGCGCGTAGCTCTATGGGATTTGGATTTTCTGAGGTGCAGCATGTCCATTAATTCCGGGTTGGACATGGCTTTATATGTCAGGCACAGATTGCCTCTGAGCAGGCGGTATGCCACTGAGTAGAGCTGGAGTTTCTTTAACCGGGCAGCATACGGCATCTGTTTGAGCCCCTTGATCCTCTTGGTGAGGTACTTTTGGGGTCTTTCCAGTTTCTGCAGGTGTCTGGTAAGGTACATCCCAAAAGGGGCATTGTACTCAATTATGGGCCTGATGAAGGATGAGTAAAGAGGCACGATTACCTCCCCTGATCTAGATGTGAATCCCTTCATGATCAGGTGGGCTATATAAAATGTTTTTCTAACCACTTTGGCCACGTGGTTGTCAAATGAGAGATTGCTATCAACTTGGGTCCCCAGGTCCCTAATTACTTCTTCTGTACGTAATGGATTACCACCTATGTGGTAATTTGTGGACACTTTGTTTTTGCCAAAGGGGATGACTATACACTTTTTGGTGTTTAGCTTGAGGCCATGGCTCTGGCACCAGTTGTCTGTTTCTATGAGGCCCTTTTGGAGGATGCTTGTGTCAGCTGGAGAGTCTATTATGGCTCCCAGTTTGCAGTCATCTGTGAACTTGGTCAGCCACAGTCCTTCCATGTTGGCCTGTACCTCTGAGAAATATATACCGAACAAGAGAGGTCCCAGGACTGAGCCTTGTGGGACGCCACTTGTAACTGGTTTGGAGTCTGACATGGCTCCAGCTATTCTAACCATGTGGGTTCTGTCCTTGAGCCAGTTTGCAACCCATCTAGTGACATAGGGGTTTATATTTAAGCTGGTGAGCTTATCTATAATGCCCGAGTGGGGTATTGTATCAAAGGCTTTTGCGAGGTCCAGGTAGGCTGTGTGGACCACCTTCCCCTTATCAATGGCCTTGGTGACTGTTTCATAGAAATCGACCAGGTTCAAGAGACAGGATCTGCCCTTAACAATGCCGAACTGGGTAGGATCCAGTGTCTGCAGGTCCCCAATATCTTTATTTATAAGGTCCATAATGATCCTTTCCATAGCTTTGCAGACCAAGCTAGTGAGACTTATAGGGCGATAGTTTCCAGGATCCGTTGAGGCACCACCTTTGTGGAGAGGGACCACTGTTGCTGTACGCCACTCTTTGGGTACATATCCTGTAGTAAGGCTGAGATTGAACAGTAGTTTTAGGTTTGGGTTTAGCTCTTCTTGGAGTTCATGTAGGACGCAGCCCGGGACACTGTCTGGTCCCATTGATGCTGTGTTTCTTGCTTTGGAGAGGGCAGCTCTTACCTGAGCATCTGAGATGTCAGGGGGGGCAGCACTCTGCTAGGATAGATATTAGCCCTTTTGATGGGGAGGGGGGGGAGTTTGGGCTGAACCTGTCAGCTAGGATGTTGGCAATGTCTGTGGGTTCGGTGTATTTTTTGTCATTTTGGACTAATTCTGAGCATATCTGGGAATTCCCACCCAGGTTCCTAACATAACTAAAGAAAGCCTTGTGATTATCCTTAGTGTCCTGGGCAATTTTTCTCTCGAAGCTGGCCTTAGACGATTTTATGAGTGCCTGTAGTTTTTTGCTAATACTGATCAGAGATGCCTTCCCTTTTTGGGATTTTGCTCTATCATGTAGTAGCTTCCTCCTTCTATTGTATAGTTTGTTTATGGCTGGGGTCCACCAGACAGGACATCTGCCTTTGGAGGACTGGGTCTTGGTTTTATTTGGGATTGCATGATCCATGCATTCCTGAAGGTGTTCATAGAATGCGTTTATAAAGGATTTTGCGGTCTGGGCCATATTATCTACAGGCCTGGGGGCTTTGAAGGATTCCACCTTGGTTTTGAGGAGTGTGAAATTTGCTTTAGAGAAGTTTTTCACTGTGGTTTTCTGGGTATGGGGTGGGGTCGGGATGTGAATATCCAGTGAGATTAGTTTATGGTCTGATCTTACCAGTGAGGGATACACTTCTGGTCTGGAGCATAGAGTCCCCATGTTGGTGATGATCAGGTCCAGTATGTTTTCCCCTCTTGTGGGAGTGGTAACAAGTTGTTCCATAGCATTTGAGTTTATAAATTCTAGGAACCTTTGGGCTAGGGTGTTGGAGCTAGAGTAATGCTCCCAGTCTATGGTTGGGTAGTTGAAGTCACCCAATATAATGGTGTTTGGAGAGACCTTCATATTTTCCAGTGTTCTCAGGAAGGCCGAGTGGGGTTCCTGGGTTTGGGAGGGTGATCTGTAGCAGGCTATAAACTGAAAGGCAGTTTTACCCACTGTTAGTTGCACATGGATAGTCTCTGATGCTTCGTGCTGTGCCACCAACCTGGAGGTGTGGGTATCTTTGACGAATATTGATACTCCCCCTCCTTTTGTGGTTCAGTCCAAGTTTTGGGGCTGAAAAGCATGGTATGTGGTATAACCTGGTAGTGCTGGGATGCTCTCGAGAACCTTGAACCAGGTTTCTGTTACTGCACTGATATCGATGTTCTCCATGCTAAGGAGAGCTTCGAGTGCGTGCATCTTGAGGTTTAGACTTCTGGTGTTGAGTAGCATTACTTTTAGTTTCTTATCCCTTGTGATACCTATGGAGGTGGGTTTGTCTTTTGAGCCTTGCCTAAAAAAGGCACTATGGGGGTAGCAAGAGCCTTTGCCAATATCTGAAAGCCCAGGGGTGACAGGTGCAAGCCGTCCCTAGTGAAGCATCGTGGCTTGTCGAGCATGTCATCCCAGGCTGACAGGCATTGGATCCCCTTTGAATGACACCAATACTTAAGCCAGTTGTTGAAATTGATAATCTTGTCTTCATACTGTGGCATCATTCTTGGTGAGGGTAAGATGCTACTCAAGGTCAGGGTCATACCGGCCTGGGCTACATGCTCAGAGAGCTCCTCTATGTCTCTTTTCATGTAGTCCAGGGAGGTAAGTCTCAGGTCATTCACACCAGCATGGACAATGACTGAGTCATATTTGTACTTGCCTTGGAGTGACCTGAGTGCTTGTGTTATGTGGCGGATCCTAGCGCCCGACAGGCAGCTCACCATGACCTTTTCCTTGTTCAGCCTGGTGAGTGGGACATCAGTGTGCCTGATGATAGAGTCACCTATTACAAGTGTATCAGGTGTGTTGTTTAGCCTTAAGGGCTGTGACTGTTCGGCACACTGGCTTTGTGAGCTATGTGTTGCACGTGTTTTGTTTTGGGGTAGCGGTTGCTTGGTGTCTGCTTTGGAGGTCTCTGCTGCTTAGGCAGATTTTTATTTAGACCCTCCAAGTATGTTTTTGTGTGTTTATGTGTTTGGTTTTCTGTCGTGGTAGGTCTATGTGAGACTGGAATTGTAGTGAGTGTGGTTTCCTTCTCCTCCTGACTGGTTACGCCAGTACTGAGTTGAGAGAGCTTAGCCTCCAGTTTGGCTCAGGTGACCAAGGTAGTAAGAAAATCATTCTGTGTTGCCCAAATTATAAGTAATGGCATGCCATCTAGGTACAAGGAAGTCATAGTGCCATTTTATTCATCTCTTATCGGACCCATCATTTAATATAATGCCCCTTTGGAATGTAAATGACCAGACATATGCAGCAGTTGGATTTCCAGCAAAGATTCCTTACCAGGAGAATCCTAGGTATAAACACATTGTCCTATACAGATTTCCTTAAAACGCTCTCTCTATATTCAGTCTCCTACAGGTTGCTAAGAAGCAATCTTTGCCAGTTTTCCAAGGTGGCTGCACACCGATCAACAGCATAACTTCATCTCTCAAAGTATGAAACGGAAAATAAGAAAAAGGACTGCCATTGAAAATTTTTTTTTGTTTTTTGTTTATTTTTTTTGTTTTGTTTTGTTTTTTTTTTTTTGGGGGGGGTAAAATTCAGTTACTGGCTAGTAAATACATTGTCTGGATGCCAGCAAAGAAGATATTTTGAAAACCTGAAAGAAAATCACCAGAAATGTTTAAGAGAAAACACTGTTAATGATTCTTCAGCTGTTCAGCAAAAAGCAGTTCAAGCTTCAGCTTTGGTTTGAGATGGCTACCGGTAATTATTGGAAAAATCAATCCATTGTATGCAGAGGTGATTAAAATAAATTAATCATTAAAGGAATATATCATGTCTAACAACAAAAGACTGCAAAATGTAGAAGAAGCTTCAACTGGCCATTTAAATGAACTGATAAAACTTCAAATGTCAGTGGTTGACATGAAGAATAGCTGAATATGAGGATTCCCAAGAAGAACTGTTTAAAATAGTAGAATTAGAAGAGAGAGCACACCGAGAAAACCTGAGATTTTTGCTCTACAAGAGAAACTGGAAGGAATTGATTGTATTAATTTTCTGAAAGCACAAATAAGCAACTGGACTGGTGTTCCACAGCAGAATTTTTTAATTGAAGGGGTACATCAAGTGTATGTTCCAAACCTGGTCATGAGAAAGCAGCCAAGACCTATACCAGTAAAGAAGCAATCACACCAGCAGGAAGAGTTGATCCTGAGGAAATTGTGGCTAAAGGGCAAAGTATTAAAAATTGGAGTCAGCAGTGTGTTTGTAGAAAGTGATTATGTATTGTACACTAGGCAGAAGAGAAGCAAATTTATTCCAGCAATCAGGGGATGTCGAGAGGCAGGTGTGAGTCTCAAGCTGCTGTATCCAGCTGTCTTCAGAGTGTTTTTTTTTTCTTTACCTGGAGGATCAAAGTAATTTTTTGATATAGAATGTGCTAAGGAGGAAATAAAAATGTTTATTCGACAAAAAGTGAGCCAGCAAGCAGAAGGGGACTCTGCTTCTCATTTTTCTCATGGTAAGTGTCATAGAGAGACTTTGCCAGTGAAACCTTATACAATGTTCCAAATGAAAATGTTTGAGAGACAAAAAAAAAGCATAGGAATTGACTAGAAGAATTAGTAGTACCTTAGACTTGAAACAGAGTCTGGTGTTGGGAAATGGAGATAAACAGGAAGGAGTCCACCATTCTGAATTTAGAGAATAAATGGAAGACTATAAAGCATCTTATCACATTTATAAAATATGGTTTTGCAAGAGAAAATCACTGAAAAACACTGGACTTTTGCTAACATTGTGAAACTTGTGGGTGAACTGTAAAGCATATACCAGTTTTATATCACTAATGTTTCGAAGGACACTAAAAGGGGGAAAATTAACTGTAAGTGAAAAAAATTGTTCTTATTAGTATTTGTATAAAACATTTCATGATATAAATTACATGTTATAGACAGTAAAACAGTTATATGAAGTGTGTATTCAGGTCTTTTAAATTTGGAGGGAGTCTTTTCATTTACTGTTGTATGTGTTAAAGATATTAAAATGGATAAGCATTTTTTAATTGTAAGAAATATAAGTTTTCAAATGTAGCAAAAGAAAAATGGCTGGACAAAAGCAAGTTTAATGCTCATATGCTGTGATCTTGGGTGCTTGGGTAGAGGTGGAGTGTAAAAGTACACTGATTATATTATATGTAGAATTAATATATTTTCTCTTTATATTTTACAGTGGTGAATGTCTAAATTATTTCCTTTTGTTTAAGCTGTAAACAGGTGTTTTTGTAAGCATGTAGGCTTTAACAATAAGACAAATGATGGAAGCCATGGTAATGCTTATGCTTCTTACAAGTGCAAAGATATTAGCTAGTTTGTTTTCCACGGGCAAATATCCTGTGGAGTGGAGCTGTCTGCAGCTGAGGACATCTGTGCTTTCTTTTCTGAGTGGAATTTAAATTTTAAATTTATATTGCTGAGTACATTTCCATAGAAACAAGCTGTCTGCAGATGCAAGTAGCTAATCTTGATAATTCTGAATATTCTTTGCTGATAGAATGCAACATTTAAAAGTTGAATGGCAAGCAGTTCAGTGAAAAATTAAGTTTGAAATTATGGGAGATAATAACTTCCCTGTTAGCCTTAATACTTTAATGCAGTTAATAGAACAGCATACAATTTAGTATTATTTAAAGATACCCAGTGCACTTTTTCTTAGGGCTAACAGTTAATGTTTTCTGAAAACCATGAAATGGGAAGTACACCAAAAGGAGAAGCGGTCCAACTATCCAAAAGTACAAGTAAAAACAGACCACAAAGCCTTGCAAAGCATATTCAGAAAGTCTTCCTGCAAGGTACCTTTCTGTTTTATTTAACTGGACAGGTAGGGTGGTTCAAATATTCTTTTCGGCCACAATCCAAGTCAGAAGACGGAGATGGCAGTTGCAAAGACAAGAGTCAGTTGTGCAAGAATCTTTGTTATTCCTCCCAGGAGTAAGTAGTCACCCGCACAGACTCCCACTGTGCACGATCCAAAGAAAAAACTGGAGTATTCACACCCCTTTCATTGAGGCTATCCCTTCACACCAAGAACCCCCTGTACAGTCCCAGCCAACCGAGTAAGCCAACAGAGTGCAACTCCACTACACTCTCAGTAGTGCAGAGCAAAGATCTTTGCTACTACTTACTCCTGGGAGGAATAACAAAGATTCTTGCACAACTGACTCTTGTCTTTGCAACTGCCATCTCCGTCTTCTGACTTGGATTGTGGCCGAAAAGAATATTTGAACCACCCTACCTGTCCAGTTAAATAAAACAGAAAGGTACCTTGCAGGAAGACTTTCTGAATATGCTTTGCAAGGCTTTGTGGTCTGTTTTTACTTGTACTTTTGGATAGTTGGACTGCTTCTCCTTTTGGTGTACTTCCCATTTCATGGTTTTGGTTTTTGGAGGAGGTTGCCGTTTTGTTATCAATGTTTTCTGAAAACATACAAGCTGTTCTTCATATTTGGGAGTGGAACAGAGGTGAGAAAAGAACAGAGAGAAGTCAGTGTAAGTGGGAGCTCAAGCTGTAGCATGTGATTTAGCATGAGTAACCTTAATTTTATATTAGATAATGCCTGTAGGTGCAGCCATCAATTTGGGGTAACTGTTCTCTTCTGGAGAGTTAAACTTTGTGTTTTGAAGATGTGCGTTGTTTTGTGTGTTTGTTCTAACTTAAAGGGGATGGGGGTGTTTGGTATTTAGATTTTTTGTCTGAGAATTTACATTAAAAGAAAACATCTTGAAACGTGACATGGGTTCATATGGAGATGAGAAGAAACAACTGTGCAAAAGATCAGCATACCAAACATTAGTATATGCATGTAAAATAAAAGCTGGAAATTCACATTCAAAAAAGATGTCATGCATAATAGGTAGGAACAATAGCTCTTTATCACGATGGCTATGCTGTCCATATTATCTTGGAAAATGAATGGTCTTATACGTATAGATAAAAAGGAAAGAGTATTGAATTATAATAAGAAATGAAGAGTACCTATGCTGCAGGAGACACATTTGGAAAGAAATGAGAGCGTGAATTTGACAAAGAAAGGCTTTCAGAATGGATATTCAGCAGAATGTCAGGGACAAAGGAAATAGAAATAATTATATTAATTGCTAGAGGGGCTCCAGTAGTGGTAGGTAAGGGAAAATGGTAGATTTGGGTTAGTAAGGGACTACTGGCAAGGGAGGAGGATTACAATGGTATGCATCTATATTCCACCGAAACATGCTATTATGGAGAATAAGAAAATTTTAGGAGAAATAATCAGCTTTCAGCAGGGAATAGTATTTGTAGGTGGGGAATGGAATTTTATTTGCGATAGTAAGGATGTATTGGGGGGAGCCTAAAAGAGACAATATAACAAAAGAGGGTAGATTAGTGAAGACATTTATGAAAATATTTGGTATGGAAGATGCGAACTCAGTAGTAGGAATTTGGACAGATTTTACATATTCATATTATTCCCCAAGGTTGAGTAACTGGGGCTAGACTAGATAGAAATTATATTTCACAGGAACATGTGCATCCAATAACTATTTCTGATCATGCACCAATAAAAACTAAGATGAAAATGCAGGGTGATGAAGTAAAAATAAAACACTGGCACATTCCCACATGGTTGTCAAAAAGAAAGGAATTTAAGGAACAGGTAGTGGAAATTATTTGAGAGTTGTTAGGGAAGATAGAAATATCTTCAGAAGTTATAACTAATGGCATGGTATTCCCATGGAAGTTTGGAAATTGAGAGGGAAGAAGATACTAAAGATCTGGAAGATTTTGTTTACCAGTATTTTAGAAGCAGGAGAAGCACCAACATCTTGGATGAAAGCTGTGGTGGCTGTGTTACTTACAGATGGTAAAGACCCTTCAAACTCAGCTTCATATATACTCATTTCAATGTTAAACCATAATTATAAAGTGTTTATGTCTATACTAGCTGAAAGAACAGCAAAGTTGTTGCCAAATTTGATAGATATAAATCAGAGTAGTTTTGTGGAAGAAGGCAAACATCTGACAACATTAATAGAACAATGATGAACCAGAGGGAAGCAGAATATAAGAAAATACCTCTGTTGCTTTTGAAACTTGATGCAGAGAAAGCATTTGACAGAATAAGTTGGGATTTTATGAGTAGGGCAAGGGAAGCATTTGCATTTCCTGGTACAATAATAATGTTAATTTTAAGGATATATGATGGATCAGAGGTAAGAGTTAAAGTGGGAGGGTTCCTCTACGATAAGCTGTGTTTGAATACAGGATCCATGCAGGGGTGTCTTCTTTCCTCTTTGTTATTTATTTTATATTTACAGCCATTACCAAGGAAAATAGGGGACAAAGAAATGCAAGAATATATGGCAATCAAGAAAATTAGCTTTATGTGTAGATTATATTATTTTCTGCCTGATAAATGCAGAAAAGGGCATCTTAGTGTTGTGAAACATTTTGTGACAGTTTTTAGCTTTTGTGGATATAAAATTAATGAAGATAAAACAAAGGTTATAGCCATAAAATATGTACTACTTACAAATTTGTGCTGCAATGTTCATATTTATGGGGAAATGACAAGATGAAGTATGTAGGGGTATGGATCACAAAGGCTTCTGTTAAGGAAGCTAAGGATAGATTAAGAGATTAAACAAAAGATAATACAAAAACTGAGACAATGTAAACTCTTATTTATTGACATGGATAGTAAGACACAAGCAGTGATAATGTTTTCAATCCCTTTAGTCTTGTATACAGGTCAGGCAAACTTTTATCAAACCAAGAAAAAGTTGTGGACAATAATTGATAAAGAATTGAAGGAATTTATCCGGGAGGGAAAGAGAGCAAGAATTTAGTGGGATATGCTGAGCCTTCCAATAGAGCAAGGTAGTTTATGTTTACTTGATTTGAAGGAATATTTTAAAGCTACACAGTTAAGGCTCATATACACAGCACAAGCCAATGGTTATAATTCAAAGTGGAAAATGATGGTGATGAAGCAAGGAGGAAGTTCAATAAATAGAGAGAGACAGTGTGTGGAATTTTGGATACAGATCCTTAAGGAGAATAGCAACCATATAGAATATTATATTCATAAAATAGCAGAATGTATTCTTAGAACTAAGCCAATATGAGAATGGAGAAATGAGATTTTGCCAATAGGGATGACTGCAAGTAGGGGTTAAGAAAATAGGGCAGAAGGGACTTGAATTTACTGTAGAAAACTGGCAAAAGAACTGAGAGATTGGGAGCAAATAACTCAAGTGGGAAAGGTAATAGGGTGGGAAGAGGCCAATAAGAGATTTGTATTGCAGGCTAGAGACTGCCTTCCCTACAGGAGCTTGATTTTAGAGAACAGGCAAAGAGAAACAGATAGTGGAATTTTAAGTTAAAGACCTGATCTGGTGGAGATTTTTGTTGAATCTAGAACAAAAGCAACTGTTAAAAAGGGATAATTAGTAGGGCATATAAAATGTTGCATGATTATAAGAAACTATCACAGAAGGGTTAGAAAGGATTGAGAAGAGAGAATGGAAAAAATAATTTGCAAGAAAACAATGTGGAGACATGTATAGCTCCCATGTATGCAACCAAGTCCAGAAGGTTCAGGATCTTTGCTTGGAAGTGTTTACATAGGTAATTTTCCTCAAGTAGACAGCAAATATTGGAGGTGTGATAAAAAAGAGATAACTGGGAACATATGTTTTGGGAGTGTAATGAGTTGGCAAATTTAAAAAATTTCCTATAGAGTACTCTATCATAGTGAGCAAATGGCTGCAAGTAACAATTCTTTTGAGGTGGGTTATAGGATCTGAATTGCCTAGACATAGTAAGGCCTTATAAAGTTTAATTCTGTTGGCCTTTACAAAAGCAATTGCTAGAAAATGTAATTAAGGTCTACAGCAACTGTATTTGAATTACTGAATATTATAAAAAAGATAGAAGAACTGGAAGAGGGTTCTTTAGAAAAGGGAAGGAGCAAATAATTTATTCAGAGCTTCTATACCTGACTTAGATACCTGTGGATACACGACAGATTGCTTCTAAAATTATCTGGCCTACAAAGCTGATATATTTTTTTGGTACTTGCTCTGTTTCAGTGATATTTAACACTTCTGTACTGCATTTATTTATGTTGTTGAGTTTATCACTGTTTTTCATCCTGCACTTGTTAACATACCTCTCAACCTCTTAGAGCAAGAAATCTGGACAAAACCATAAACAAAAGTGGGAGAAAAGTCCAAAAATAGGGACAAGTTTTAAATGTTGCTCTTACAAACTTAGAAAGCTGATAGAATAACAGGTTTTGCATTAACATGAATTTTCTGAAGGGTATTAAGTCTGAAACTCAAATGTCTGTCATTATTTTCTAATGCCAATCTTTAATGTTTTGCCATTAATTTGGCAGAAAACTACACTTTAAAAAAAATGATCAAAAATATGAAGTAAAAATTTGGACATTCTGTGAAAATCTGTACAGTTGAGAGGTATGCTTGTTAAAGGAATTCCATATGTGTTATTGTACTCTTCTTAGGTTGTTTTAACAATATTCTGATATTTCCAAAACTTCTCTAATACTGTAAAAGCTGTTCTGAGTGAGTCTGACAAAATATTTCTAAGTTTTGTAAAGTTTTTGTGTGTTGTGAACATTTCTCAGGGTTAGTGAACTTATTTCCAAGGATTCTTGATATTGCAGGAATTCTTACTTCAATTATAAACCATTTGTTACAGCACTTGAGCTCAAAGCCAGTTTGTTTTACATTAGAATGTTTTTTTTTTTTTTTTTTTTTTTTTTTTGCATGCTGGTGGGAGCTGAAAGCTAAATTCAACCCATCCAAGGTGGGAACTACTGTTCAATAGCTTATTGTGTTTTTATCTGATTGGCCCTAATGTTTAACTTTTTCATCCTGCTTGTGCAAAAACTTCACATCTGTGCATTGCGCAAACACAGTTCCCTGTGCTTACATATGAGCAAACCTCTTCAGTTTAAAATCCTTTATAGGAAATGCTCTCCATAGTCTCTTACTGCTCACAGCTGGCCAAAGAGCTGCCAGTTTCTGAAGAGGGTGGTACCACTGCAGGTCATACAATAGTATTCTAATAAACATTCTCACTTTGGCCTTTAAGTGACTCTCCCTTACTCCTTCCCTTCTAGAAATTGTGTTTCCTTGCCTTAGATAGCATAGGCTAGATTCAGACCTGCTGAATCTAGACTGTTTGGTATCACTATGCTCTTAAACCAGCCATCTTAAATTAAGAGGGCCTCCCTGCACCCTTGTAGAAGAAGTGTGTAGCTTAGGACCCATCTGAGTTGGGGATTGCTGGAGAAAGGCTCAGTGTGGGGTTTCCTGATATTGGTAGTTGTGTTAAAACTGTTTAAATTTATCTGTATATAACACTCACATTTGTGCAGGTTTGTGCTCAGTTACCAGAGCTGCTCAGAGTTTGGCAACTTTAGCCAGAGGTCTGGTGTGCATCTACACTGAAATCCAATGTTTAATTTGATTTAAACTGTGTATGAAGGAGTGTTGAAGGAATTTTTAACTGAAGTTATTCTGCTCTTCAGTAACTTGAAGTGAAGCTAGTGTTGGCTGAATTTTGTTATTTGCTAGTAATTACAGGTGTGGGGGTAGCCACATTCTTTGATTTCCTGTCCTTGCATATTTAAACTGGTGCATGTGAAATAATTCCTGCTTTACAACTTCAGCTTGGCCAGCTAAGAACTTGGTTATATTCAACTGGACGTATAAGAGAATTTAAGTACCTATATCTGCACTTTAAAAAAAAAAAAAATACAGTATTATACAGTATTTAATTTGATTTAAACTGTGTATGAAGGAGTGTTGAAGGAATTTTTAAACTGAAGTTATTCTGCTCTTCAGTAACTTGAAGTGAAGCTAGTGTTGGCTGAATTTTGTTATTTGCTAGTAATTACAGGTGTGGGGGTAGCCACATTCTTTGATTTCCTGTCCTTGCATATTTAAACTGGTGCATGTGAAATAATTCCTGCTTTACAACTTCAGCTTGGCCAGCTAAGAACTTGGTTATATTCAACTGGACGTATAAGAGAATTTAAGTACCTATATCTGCACTTTTAAAAAAAAAAAAAATACAGTATTATACAGTATTTAATTTGATTTAAACTGTGTATGAAGGAGTGTTGAAGGAATTTTTAAACTGAAGTTATTCTGCTCTTCAGTTATTCCCACCCACCTGCCCTGTTTTTGTTTTGGTGTTAATCTTGTGACATTGAAACTGCCCGCCCCTCAGCCTGCCTCTGGGCCCATCTCATTTGCTCACTCAACTGAGTGCAGTGAGATCATATTCTGATTTCAGGCACTCCTACTGTGTACAAAGAGAGCATCTGGGAAATAGAAGAAAAAAAAAATTAAGCTTATTTCCTGCCTTTCTTGTTAAGTGGTACAGACTATTTGTAGGCTTCTGAGCCCCCAAGCCCTTCTGTGTTTGAGGGAAGCCTTCTAGCTTGTTTGTTGTTATAACTAGCCAGTTTTCTAGTTTCAGCACTCAAATCTGTTTCTTTGATTTCAGCACTTGTTCAGAAAAAAAAAAAAAAAAAAAAAAAAATTTCATCTGCTTTTACTGTACTTGTGTTTTTACCTACTTCTTTTACTTTTGCATCATCTTAAAATACTCAATTGTATTTATTACTGCTTGGTGTAACTCATTCTAAGCCTTTTGGTTTAAACACTTGGGCTTTGGACCAGTTAGTTGTTTTGCACTGAGAGGGTTTGTGGTCTGCACTGTTGTGGCAGAACAGGTAGCTTACATCCTTCTAGGTTGAGAACTGCTGATTGAGGGCTCAGTGTCTGTTATTCTAAAAGTGTATTAATTCTGGTTTAAGCACTTGGGCTTTCAAGCCAGTTATTTTACATTAAGAGGGTTCGTGGTCTGCACTCTTGTGGGAGGAGAGGCTGGACTCTGCCCTTCTGAGCTGGGAATTTCTGGTTAAAGGCTTATAGTGCATGCATATCTGAACTGTTTCTTACTGAAGTTGGTGCGCCTTGTTTGCTGTGGCATAGACTGGATTCGGGCCTGCTGGATCTAGCTTTGTTTGTGTAACTTGAGCACTAATCCAGACATTCTCTAAAGTATTCAATGGTATTTATTACTGCTTGGTTGTAACTTGATTAAAGTGTAGCTATCATTCAAGTCTTTTGGATTAAGCACTTGGGCTTCAGACCAGTTGTTTTACATTAGGAAGGTTTGTGGCAAGCACTGTGGTGGCAGGACAGGTAGCTTTCATCCTTCTAAGTTGGGAACTGCTGATTGAGAGCCCAGTGTCCAAGTGTATTAGTTCTGGTTTAGGCACTTGGGCTTCAGGCCAGTTATTTTACATTAAGAAGGTTCGTGGTCTGCACTCTTGTAGGAGAAGAGGCTGGACTCTGCCCTTCTGAGCTGGGAATTTCTGGTTAAAGGTTTATAGTGCCTGAATATTTGAACTGTATCTTACTGAAATTGGTTCACCTTGTTTGCTCTAGCATAGACTAGATCCAGGCCTGCTGAATCTAGTTTTGTTTATATGCTTGTTGTTTGTTTACTTGTTATTTCCCTGGAAGCTAATTCCACCTAATACGCAACTTCTCAGCGCTTCTGTGGATCACTAGTGATATCTGCATTGCTTACTGTACTTATTTCCTTGTGTCACTTGAAAGAAAGTTACTGTTTGTCATTTTTGCATTTAGTTACTTGTAACACATTGCACTCAAGTTACCTGGCACTTGCTCACTAAAGCAATTATATAAGTCAGCACTAAAAATTAAAAGCACTACACCCTCACTCCCCACTGGCCCTTGTTTCCCAATATTATTCTAGCATGTCCAAAGGTCAGTTGTCAATCTCCTCTCTGGTCCAGCTGGTGAATCTGGGAATCTTGAGGCAATGTTATAACTGCCTCATGTACACAGACAACCCTCTCCTCCTCCCACATAACACAAATACTTGCGAGAGATGCAGCTATTTAGCCAAACTGGAGGCTGAGCTCTCTCAACTCAGGACTGGCAAGACCAGACAGGAGGAGAAGGCAACTACACACACCACAAAACCAGCCTCACATAATGCTACCACTCCACTGAATCAAACACATAAACACACAAAGACATACTCGGAGGCTCTGAGTAAAAATTTACCTAAACAGCAGAGGCCTCCAAAGCAGACACCCAAACAACTGCTACCTCAAGACACCCCACAAGCAACACATAAACCACAAAAGCAGTGTGCAAAGCAGTCACAGCCCTTAAGGCCAAATACAACATCAAACATACTTGTCATAGGTGACTCCATAGTCAGACACACTGACGTCCCACTCACCAGGCTGAACAAGGAGAGGGTCACAGTAAGCTGCCTATCGGGCGCTAAAATCCGCCACATAACACAAGCACTCGGGTCACTCCACGGCAAGTACAAATATGACACAGTCATTGTCCATGCTGGTGTGAACGACCTGAGACGTACCTCCCTGGACTACATGAAAAGAGACATAGAAGAGCTCTCTGATTATGTAGCCCAGGCAGGCATGACCCTAACCCTGAGCAGTATCCTTACTTCACCAAGAATGATGCCACAATATAGAGACAAGATGATCAACTTTAACAATTGGCTTAATGTCTGGTGTCATTCAAAGGGGATCCAGTGTCTGTCTGCCTGGGATGACATGCTTGACAAGCCACGCTGCTTCGCAAGGGACGGCTTGCACCTGTCACCCCTGGGATTCCGGATATTGGCTAAGGCTCTTGCCACCCCATAGTGCCTTTTTAGGCAAGGCTCAAATTCTAAACCTACCACCCTAGAAAACAAAAATGGGAAGAAACTGAGGGTAATGCTGCTCAATGCCAGAAGTCTAAATCTCAAAATGCACGCACTCGAGGCCCTTCTCAGTATGGAGAACATCGATGTCTGTGCTGTAACTGAAACCTGGTTCAAGGCTCCTGAGAGCACCCGGCACTATTAGGTTTCACCTCATATCATGCGTTCCGGCCCCAATACCCGGACCACACCACAAAAGGAGGGGTGTATCCATATTCATAAAGGATACCCACACCTCCAGGTTGGTGGCAACGCATGAAGCTTCGGAAACCATCCAGGTGCAACTAACCATAGGCAAAACTGCTCTACAAATTGTAGCATGCTACAGGCCACCCTCTCAAACTCAGGAACCCCACACAGCCTTCCTGAAGACACTGGAGGGTATAAATGTATCTCCAAACACCATCATATTGGGTGACTTCAACTACCCGAATATAGACTGGGAACATTACTCAAGCCCTAACTTTCTAGCCCAACGGTTCCTGGAGTTCATAAATTCAAATGCCATGGAACAGCTAGTCACTGCTCCCACGAGAGGAGAAAATATACTAGATCTCATTGTCACAAACATGGGGACAAAATGCTCCACACCGGAAGTATATCCCTCATTGGTGAGATCTGATCATAAACTAATCTCACTGGAAATCCACATCCCGCCCCCACCCCAAACAAAAAAGACCATAGTGAAGAACTTCTCTACAGCAAACTTCACACTACTCAAGACTGGTGTGGTATCCTTCAAGGCCCCTGAGCCAGAGGAAACCACAAACCAAGCTGCGGAAGCCCTTACAAATGCCTTCTATGAACACCTCCAGGACTGCATGGATCAGGCAATCCCAAATAAAACCAAGACTCTTTCTACAAAGGGCAAACGTCCAGTCTGGTGGACCCCAGCCATTAACAAACTTTACAATAAGAGGAGAAAGCTATTACATGATAGAACAAAATCCATAAAAGGGAAGTCACCCCTGATCATTATTAGTAAAAAATTACGAGCACTCATAAAATCGACTAAGGCCAATTTTGAGAGAAAAATTGCCATGGATTCAAAGGACAATCATAAGGCCTTTTTCAGCTATGTTAGGAACCTGGGTGGAAACTCCCAGATATGCTCAGAATTAGTCCAAAATGATACAAAAATCACTGAACCCACAGACATTGCCAACATACTGGCAGACAGGTTCAGTGCAAACTTCACCCCCCTCTCCCCCCTAAAGGAGAGATAACTATCCCAGCCGAGTGTAGCCTCCCGGACATCTCAAATGCGCAGGTGAAAGCTGCTCTCTCTAAAGCTAAAAACACAGCATCAATGGGACCGGATGGTGTCCCCGGCTGTGTGCTACACGAGCTAAATGAGGAATTAACCCTGCACATAAGGCAGCTGTTTAATCTCAGCCTTACCACAGGATACGTGCCCAAGGAGTGGCGACGGCAACTGTGGTCCCACTCCACAAAGGCGGCGCCACGGACCCTGGTAATTACCACCCCATAAGCTTAACAAGTCTAGTCTGCAAAGCTATGGAGAGGATCATAATGGAGCTCATAAACAAAGATATAGGGGACTTGCAGACATTGGACCCGACCCAGTTTGGCTTTGTCAAGGGAAGATCATGCCTTTTGAACTTGGTCGACTTCTTCGAAACAGTCACCAAGGCCATTGATGAGGGAAAGGCAGTCCATACAGCCTACCTTGACCTTGCAAAGGCTTTCGACACAATACCCCACTCGGGTATTGTAGAAAAACTTACCAGCTTAAATGTAAACCCATATGTCACAAGATGGGTTGCAAACTGGCTTAAGGACAGAACCCACATGGTTAGAGTTGCTGGCACTGTGTCAGACTCCAAGCCGGTCACAAGTGGTGTCCCACAGGGCTCGGTCCTTCGGCCCCTATTGTTTGGCATCTACTTGTCAGAAGTACAGGCCAGCATGGGAGGACTTTGGCTGACAAAGTTTGCAGGCGACTGCAAACTGGGCCATAGTGGAAAGTGCATCGGACACGGATATCCTTCAGAAGGGACTCACGGAAACAGATAGCTGTTGCCAGAGCCATGGCCTGAAGTTAAACGCCAAAAAATGTATAGTCATACCCTTCGGGAAAAACAAGGTAACCCCAAGCTACCATATAGGTGGCAATCCACTAAGCACAGAAGAGGTTATCAGGAACCTGGGGACCCAGGTTGACAGTGGCCTTTCTTTTGACACTCACATTGCTAAAGTGGTTAGAAAGACCTTCTACATTGCCCACCTGATCATGAAGGGATTCACATCCAGATCTAGTGAGGTCATTGTTCCCTGTACTCTTCACTTATCAGACCAATGATCGAGTACAATGCCCCATTCGGGATGTATCTCACCCGACATCTGCAGCAATTGGAGAGACCCCAAAAGTTCCTCACCAAAAGGATAAAGGGACTCCAAAATCTGTCATATGCTGCCAGATTGAAGAAACTCCAGCTCTACTCAGTCGCATACCGTCTGCTCAGAGGTGACATGTGCCTGACATACAAGGCCATGTCCAACCCGGAATTAATGGACATGCTCCACCTCAAAAATCCAAATCCACCAAAACCACTAGAGCAAGCGACTTAAACCTTAGCACCTAATATAAATAGGACGTGCTGGAGGGATAGATTTATCACTCAGAGACTCCCTATGCTGTGGAATAAAATCCCGGTCCATGTGAGGCAGAGCACCTCGCTGACTCTGTTCAAGAGAAATCTAGACCTGTGGATGGGAGATCATAGGTTTACCCCGGGAATCATCTCTGTGTCACTGCTGGACAGAGGCACAACAAACTAATGGGCACAGTATTTTTTCATATAAGGGGTGGCGTAAGCCACAAAAATTTGGGCTAGGCTTATAAATGCCTTAGGGCAGATAGCCTAGTATAAACCTATGAACCTATGAACCTATCCACTAAAAAAAAAATTAAAAATAAATATATTTTAAGCCAGCTCTGCACTTTTTATCTGTATTTTATTGAATTGCTGCTTCATTTTTTTTCTGTTAGTGACTAAGTCCAGCTAGCCCACTTCCTTCCCAAATACTACATTCAGAAAATCCTGTCACAATGGATGGGCAGTTTCCCATCATTTCTCCTGCCAGCTTGATTGATATGGGCATCTTGAGGCAATGTAGCAATTGTTTCATGTATACTGACAACCATCTAGTCCTATAGCAAAGTAACACCCTATGTGAGAGCTATAAATACACTGTGGAATTGGGGTCAGTTCTCTCACACTTCACCTCTCACGGAAACCTCACCTCTCACACAAGATAAGATCATGACACGTAAACTCACATATGTGGAGGTGCTCACTAAAAGCCTGCCAAAAGAACAGATACCTCCCAAATGCACACCACTCACACTCACTACTAAGCATAAAGAAACCACTACACATATCAACTCACACATCTGTGTCTCAACAAGTAAGCCCCTAAGGCAAAACACATCAAATGCCTTGGTAATAGGCAAATCCATAGTGAGACACACAAATGTCTCCCTCACCAGACTGGACAAGCAGAAGGTCACTGTCAGCTGCCTATCAGGTGCCAGGATCTGACAAAGCACACATGCACACTAGTTACTCAACAAGTACTGTTATGACTCTGTCATAGTCCATGTTGAAGTGAATGAACTGAGACGTGCCTCTTTGGACTATATGAAGAAAGACATGATGGAACTTTCTGATTATGTGCCCCACACAGCTATGTCCCTAACCCTAAGCAGTATCCTACCCTCACCCAAGATGATGTCACAATATAAACAAAAAATGATTGACTTCAGCAATTGACTCAGCTTCTCGTATCAGTCCAGGGGGATCCAGGATCTGTCAGCTTAGGAGGATATGGTAGACAGAGCTTGCTACTTTGCTAGAGATGGTCTACACCTGTTACCCTAGGCTTTTGAATACTGGCAAAGGCCCTTGCCTCCCCATAGTGCCTTTTTAGGCAATGTCAAAAAAACTAATTTTCCAACATAGCAAAATCTAATTGAGACAAACTCAGGGATGAGCTGCTTAATTCTAAGATTTTAAACATGAAACTGCACTCCCTGGAAGCACTCCTCCATTTGGAAAATGCTAATGTCTGTGCAGTTACCGAGACATGGTTCAAGGCTACTGTCAGTACCCCAGCCACGCAAGGCTACGATACCTTCCACATCTTCAGACCACAAACTGAGCATGTCTACACCCCCCACTAGGGGCTGTAATGTTCCTGACATAGTACAGACCAACATGGGGTCACTGTACCTCCCCATGTGTGATGCCCTCCATGGTTAGGTCAGACCAGAAATCAGTCTTGTTTGAAGTAACTACTGGAACTGACACCCTCACAGGAACAAAAATGATAAAAAACTTCGCCAAAGCTAACTACAGTGTACTAAGTGATGGTATAAAAAGATTCATACCACCAACAATCACAGAAACCAATGATTACTATGCAGAAGTGTAAGCAAATGCCCTGTACAAACACTTAAGTGACTGCATAAACTCTGCTGTAGGTGACCGTATCAAAACCAGGCCTTCCCATAAAAACTAGCCACCATGGTGGACTTCAGGTATAAAGAGATTACATAACAAGATGAAGAAACTGCTGTCCAAAAGCAAAAGGGATATCATTCTGCAGAGGAAGACTTCCGTCCAAAGCCTAAGCAAGTAAATCAGAAATTTTGTAAAGTCTTCTAAAGCAAATTATGAAACTAAAATTGCATCCCTTGCCAAGGATAATCATAAAGCATTCTTTAACTACATCCAAAGTTTAAAAGGGAATGCCCAGCTATATGCCAAACTGGTTGTAGACAGGATTACTCATAATACACCAGAAGATATTGCCATCCTGCTAGCTGACATATTCAGTGGAAACTTTACCCCGTTATTCCCATCTACCATATCCTAAAACATCCAAAAACAAAGCCTGGAAGCAGGACCAGCAGCCAGTAGTAATAGAAAATAAAAAAACATACCTGGCACCAGCCCTCTGCCTAGGATCTCAAGAGAACTGGTCATCTCTGTGCTCACCAAGGCCAAAAACACAGCCTCAGTGGGACCAGATAATATCCCAGGTTATTTAATAAACAATCTAAAACAAGACCTAGTGGACCCACTTGGCGTTGTCTTTAATCATAGCTTGAGAACTAGCTATGTGCCTGCAGAATGGAGAACAGCAGCAGTAATCTCCCTGCACAAAGGGGGGCATCAACAACCCCTGGAAACTGTAGACTCATAATTCTGACCAGCCCTATCTGCAAGGCCATGGAAAGAATTATCGTGGGCCTTATCAACAAGGACATAGCTGACCTCCAAACACTTGACCCAGCCCAATTTGGCTTGGTTAAGGGTAGATCATAGGGTTCATAGGTTAGTACTAAGTTAACTGCTCTTGCGAGCCATTTTAAACATAGCCAATTATCCCTTGTGAGACTCAAACCCTGCATCTTGTGTTTGTAAAGCAAGCACCTTAACCATTAGGCCACCCTACCAACCATGCTTATTAAAACTGGTAGACTTCTTTGAGAATGTCACCAAAGCCATCTATGAAGGTAAGACAGTGCACACAGCCTATTTCAACCTTGCCAAGGCTTTCAACACAATTTCCCACTCTAGCACCATTGAGAAACTCTCACAGATAGGGATTAACCCTTACATTACTAGACAGTAATTGTCTCACTGACAGAACACACTCTGTCAAAACTGGTGACTCCATCTCCACAAGTAGCCCCAACACCTGTGCTGGGCCCCTTACTGTTTGGCATCTATTTCTCAGAGGTCCAGGACAAAGTAGACAGCTTTTGGCTCACTAAGTTCGCTGACGACTGCAAACTAGGAGCAATTACTGAGTCTCCCAATGATGTCAACATATTACAAGAAGTGCTAACACAATGACTGGTGCCAAAGCCATGGTATGAAACTAAATGCAAAAAAATACATTATTATTCCATTTTGGCAAAATGTAATTCCCTACAAGTTACAATATTGACAGCACCCCCCACCCCCGAGTTCCAACCCAATGATGTGAGACTTGGGAACACTTATTGATAGCAATCTGAACCTTGACCACCCAGTTTCACAGTGGTAAGGAAAGCCTTCAACATAATGCACCACATAAGCAAGGGCATAGCATCCAGGTCAAGGGATGTTATAACTCCACTGTACTCCACCCTCACCAGACCACTAATAGAGTATAATACACCCTTTTGCATATACCTCACTAGACACCTGCAGCAGCTGGAGAGACCTCAGAGGTTTCTCGATAAGAAAATACAGGGACCGCAAACCATGACCTACGTGGGCAGGCCGAAAGCCCTGTCACTTTACTCTGTATCTTATAGGCTGCTGAGAGTTGACTTGTTCCTGGCCTATAGGGCAATCTCCAACCCTGTTCTAATGGAAATGATGCACATCTGTAAGGATCTCAACATAGCTTGTGACATTAACAGATTGGGTCTATATTAAATCAGTGAACACTTAAAAAAAAGCGAAAGCTGATTTATCGACCCCATGTAAGCGAAAGCTTGCAATCCCGAACACTTAGAACAGTGATTTTTTTTCCTAGGGAAAAAAAATTGCTGTTCCAAAAAAGAAAAAAACACAAAAACTTTAAAACATTACATAAAGTGGGGGGCTTTTCCCCCCACACCCCTAACGTCCCCCCTACTTAAATATACCACCTCCGAGATCGCACTACAGTGAAGAAAACAGCAAAATAATGAAGGTGGCCAAGCAATTTTTTTCTCAGGGAAAGAATTCGCTTATATGCCATTTTGGTATTTTGCCATTTCGCGCTTTCAAGTTCGATCAAGATGCATTTGAAAGAATGCGTCTTCGATCATATAAAAAGGAACCAAGAGATCATGCTGGAGAGACAGATGCTTCTCTGGAATATACTCCCTATTCATGCAAAACAGAGCTCCTCAATGACCCTATACAAATGCAACCTAGATAATTGTATGGGAGCAAATTCATCCCTGGGATGGCACCCATGTTCCTCATGAAAAGGGTTAGCCGGTGTTGATCACAGACCTAATCTGTTCATAAACTCATTCTAAGAACTGCCCAAAAAAGAACAAATGGGCTACTTGGGATTAACATGGCTAGGCTCATAAAGGCACTAGGGCCGCTAGCCGAGTAACCTCCAATGAACCTATGAACCTATGGACATAGTAATAAATGGAAATTGTGGGAACACTACATGCATAATAATGTTCAGAAGGAGGAGGAATGAGGTTTATGGAAAGCAGGGATTCAACACTTTTTTGTAATGTTGGACCGATGATAGTAGCAGAGAAAATGTATATGATGTATACTTTCTTTAAATGGAAAAGTGTTAAAACAGTTTGCTTTCTTTTCCGTTAATGTATGTTTGCTTATGATAACTTAATAAAGATGTTAAAAAAAGAGGTGATCTATACCTTACATACAAGAAATCCTCGTATCCAGCTCAAGTGGACCTTTAACACATCCATAAAATGAACAGCATTAGAAACACTAGCTCCAAGGATTTAAATTTTGCTTGTGACATAAATAAGACATGTTGGTGAAACCGACTCAAAGGATCGCCATGCTGTAGAACAGGGTCCCCATACATGTGAAGCAGAGTCCATCCCTAACCCTATTAAAGTGTATCCTTGACCAATGGATTGGAAATCAGAAATTCACCCCATGTCTGTGACAGACAGAGACAAATAGTAATGCCCCAATTAACATATCCCCTCCCCACATAACCTCTAGAAACTTCATAACTAATATATACCCCCTAATAAATGCCCATGATACATAGGAACACAATTAGGCTGGAATGCATGGCTAGGCTTATAAAGGCCCAGGTGGTTGTTAGCCTAGTATATAACTATGAATCTATGAGAATATGAACACAGACAGGGCAGAAACAATCTCTATGTCACTTAAAGTGACTTCTACTGACATAGGATATAATATCATAATCTAGAAGAAGACAGGAATGATGGAATAATGGCTGTTATTTCCTTACATGCTGCTCTTAACTGCATAACATATGTATTAGAATTAAAGTTAGGCATTTATCAGACTCACTATGAAAATGAAACATTATGCAAAACAAAATAATTACAGTAACAACTGTATTACCAATAAATTATGTTACTATTGTAAATATACAGCGTACATTAAACCAAAACATAGCAAGGCAGACAGTCAAAATCAATGATTATCAGTTCTTTCTACAGATGTCATATATTGCTGCAACTTGTCTTTTGTATAACACTATGGTCCTATCAAAGCACAGTCCAGAGTTAATTTATTAAGCACTATAAGAGGTAGTGAAATCACATGTACCATGTCCCTACAACCTGTGTAACATCTACCCCAACCCTGCATGTGTACGGACACAGTTCCTCTATTATCTACTTGTATGTCGATAGTCTGTAAAACACACACAAAAAATATATATATACTACTTTCAATAAAACTATATAGTTAATGTAGTTCCCTTTCTCTTACCTGTGTACCAGTTTTGCTCTGGGAGGCTGTGTTTTGAATCGAGGACAATAAAGAGAAAATAGTTAACTTTTCTAGTGAGGCATTCCTTTTGGAGCCATGTACGAGTACACTGCTGACTGGCATTAGACACCTTGCCATTTTACTCTTGAAGTGAAATTTATTAATATATTTTGATGTTTTACTTTTTCTGAAAAGTTATTTTTCACCAAATCATTTATTAGCTGGTATAGTCCTTGCTATATCGCTGTAAAAAAGACCTTTTAGTATTTAGAGACAAATGCCTGAACAGCAGTAGTTGTATCCTGGTTAGTTTTTGATGAAGGGGTGAGTGTGTAGAACTTTGCAGATGCTTTGACATTGCTATTAGGTGAAATACCTGGAAGAGACCAACCACAACTAAGCACAGAGCTTCACAGGTAGAGAAACCAACAGAAATATATTTTCCTTACTCTAGGCAGCTGCTGACTGAGAAAATCTGTCAGGACTTCTAACATCCTCACTGGTGGCATAAGTCTCAACCTCTAAGTGCAGGAAATCTAGAGAAAGTCAAAAATAATGGGGGCGGGGGGGAGGATAGAAGCTCAAAATCAGGGACATATTTAAAATATTGATCTTATAAACTTACAACGTTGCCAGAATTACAAGTTTTGAATTTGCCACATTTCCTGAAGGATATGAAGTTTGAAATTCAAATGTATGTCACTATATAGTAATGTCAATCTACAATAATCTGCCAAAATATGAGGAAAAGACCAGAAATATGATACACAAATCTGGACAGGCTGCAAAAATCTGGACAGTTGAGAGGTATATCTGAGAGGCAGATGTGCTGTATTTTCTAACGCAAGTTCCCTGTCCATCCAGGAATTTCAGCTGCTGCCTTTGTGGTCTAAACAACTGCTGTCAGAGAAAATGTTCAAGACTCTTTATGTCCTGTCTTGAACATATGTGTGCTGTTCTTTCTAAGGCAACTTTTCTGTCCATCAAGGGATTATTGCTGCTATTTCTTCCTTTACACTTGATCTAGCCTCCTAACATCCTCTCTGATGGGAGGACAAGAATGATCTCCATTCTAGGGCAAGTTTCCTCTTCATCCAAAGATTTAATTCCTAACTTTTTGGTCTAAGCATCTTCTGCCAGACAAAATCATGCAAGAGTTGTAAAGTTCTCTCTGAGGGCGTGGATCACATGTGCTGTCCTTTCTCAGCTGAGTTTATGATTTTCTCGTCCTTGCTCATCTTCAAGTGATTATTTCTACCATGTGCTCTGAACTGCTTCTGGCAGAAAAAATTATTTTGGACTCCTAACAACTCCTGTGGGTGTGAACAAGTGTGCCATCCTTTCTAAGGCAAGTTTCCTAGGCTTCCATGGATTGCAAATATTGACTGGCCTGGCACCGTCTACAAAAATGGCTCCTACTTGCGGCTTACCTAGTTAGGTTCCACGTTTCCATGATCCTGACAGATTTCTGTGAGGACTTGACCATTCTTCATTAGGGAGTGGACTGTCTGGCCAGTGTGGAACCTGATTTACATCAGACAGATGTTCACTTCTCGTTGTCACTGTGCACAGATCTGAGTTTTCTGGTTGAGCACTTCTTTTTGATCATTTTATTTTACTCTCAAACATTCACTCTTCATTTACATGAGATACATTTTTTTTTTTCATCAGTGGGAATGAAGATTGCAGTGCTTCTGTAGATGGAGCAACCTGACAAGTTCTAGAAAATAATGAAGGGCTATTTTCTGTATTTCAAAATGGTAAGAAATTAAGAAACCAATGGCAAGTATCTTTATTCTGTGGAATTGCTTCTTTGGAGACTGGGCACTCCAGCAAGCATCACTGCACAGTTACTTAATTAAAGTATAAAGGGTCTTGTTGATGAATGGAAGGGGAAACTATAGAAAGAGGATAACTATCTGGCAGTAGTTTATTTTACATTCTGATCTGAAGTGATCATACAAGCAAAGATTTTGAAATAGAGGCAATAAACACGAGAGTACATTTATCATGATACTGTGTCAATAACTGTAAGTTTGACAATATTTTGTTGGGAAAATCTACTGAAATTGCCTTTGCAATATTTTTAGACAGTAGAATTACAATAATGACCTAAAAATATTACACTGATAGTCGTCTTCTTCTTTCGGCTTTTCCCAGTTAGGGGTCGCCACAGCGGATCACCTGTCCGTTCATGATTGGCAGTAGAGTTTTACAGTGTCGAGTTGCCAGCCCGGTGCCCAACCTCCCTCAGAAGGCACACACATGCACACACTCATGCCTAGAGCCAATTTAGAGTGTCCAATCCACCTACAGCATGTCTTTGGGATGGTGCAGTGGTACAGCGGTTAACATTGTTGCCTTACAGCAAGAGATTCTCCAGTCTGATTCTTGGGAGGGTGCTTTCTGTGCAGAGTCTGCATGTCCTCCCTGCATTTGCGTGGGTTTCCTCCCACATTCCAAAGACATGCATCTGGAGTGTTTCTCCCCAGGCCTCCACTGAAAATAGGCTCTGTCCTAGTCAGGCTTTTCTGGTCAACAAATAGTAAAAAAACAAATAAAAAAAATAAATTATGAATGAAAATGAATAACATGTTAGACATAAAAATTTGCATATTAAAACAAGTATTGCTTAATTTTCTCTAGACTTTTTAGGACACATATTTGGCTCATAGGAAATGTTTTCCAGACTGTTTCTGTTTTCAAGCTGCCTTCTGTGCAGAGTTTGTATGCTATCCCTCTGTGCCCATGGATTTTTCTGCTGGCACTTATATATTTCTTATTCCTTTTGCCAGTGCTTTAGATCATGATTTCCTAGTTGATATTATGGATTGTGTGAACTGTGAGACCTTAAGGCAGTTTATATGGATTGTCATCAAGTTATACTTGATGCTTGTACCTTTAAAATTTCAGTTTATAAACTGGGTCAGAGTGAAGTTCTGATAAAAGAGATAGATAAATGCTAATATATTATTTCTCTTTAGACTAGTACATGCAATAGAAGGTGTGTATTAGGTACAAATTTGTGCTTGCTTTGTTTAATTTTCTGCTAGTTGAATGAATCTATAGCTGTAGTTGGTCTTAAGCTGAAATATTTTATTGATACTGACACTAGATGTAACCCCTTTGACAGCATTGCAGATGGAGACTATTAACTAAGCTCCACTCCATTTAAAAATAATAAATAAATACATAAATAAACAGAAAAAAAATAAAAATGTTAATTCTAGTCTACATGACATGACCTAATTCTACTGCAGAGTGTCAGAATTAACGATATGAAGCAATACTTTTACATGTACTGCTAAAAACAAAGTTAAATGAGGAATGGTTATTGTATGTATCTCAGCTGCATGAACCAGTGCAGAAAACTACATTTATCATCTAATAATATAATTCACTGCCCATTTATTAACTCCATATCTGGATCAAGTTCTCAGCTATGGTAGAAACACAAAGAATGACCTATTAAGAGAACAACTATTATGAGCAAGGTTTATTCCTAATCAATCTCATCTACAATGGAACCCCGACTAATAAGATGGCAAGGAACCACACTGCCAAGTAGAAATGCCAGAAGTACAAAAAGGGCAAAAAATGCAATCGTAAGTGGTTCTTGCAGGAAGGCAAATCCCCATGTGCCGCCATATCCTCTGAACTTATATAACCCAGTTCCATAGTTCAAACATGAAAAACAAAGAAATCTCCAAAAACAAAGGGATCACTACTAGTACACATTTAGAAACCACACGTACAGAGATCACCTACAGAAAACAGTCACTGACGTTCTCTTCCTTGGCATCTTGTGATCGAGGTAGTTTATGACTGGGGAATTTAGTACTGACCACCTGTAGTTATATCTAAGATAGCGTACTAAATCGCTAAACCAATGCAAGGAGAATCAGGCATAGAAATTTAACCTAAAGGAGGAGACAAAATATGTGATCAGTTTTACTAATCAAAAACTGCAAAAAGGCAGCTCATCTTTTAATACTTACTCTTCATCATATCTTTCAAATGCCGTACAGTATACAAAGCACATTCCATTTTCAAAAAAGTAACAACAGTTTTTATTTGGAATGCAGTTTTGCCAACAAAATTAACAAGATCTTCTTATCACTGTGGTGCAAATAAATTATTATAATGACAATAAATCCCTGTCACAGCTATAGTTTGCTCTTCTTGTGCCCAGTGCCACATCACACGCCACTCCACAAAGCAGAAAAAAGTCCATTCTGAGCCAGTCAGATTCTGTATCACTCATCTCCAAGTTTAGCAGCGAAAAAAAAAGACTGCTTCTGCTTTTAAAACTGTAACAAGTAATAGAAATCAGTACTGTATCCTGATAGGGCCTCCTGCCACCTTTGCCCCACCCTAGCTATGCTACTGATCTCTGTAAAGATCCCCAGCTTAACACCTTACAAAATATCATTTAACATCCCTTAACATTTTATATTATAAATCGGCGAGCATGGAGAGAGCATCAAAAAGTCATACGTCATCTCATGTTATATATAGACAGACTATATTAATTAGTCTGAAGCTTCTGAACCACTGCAGATTTTAGCTAGATTGCTCCATGGGTATGGGTATTTCTTTACAAACACAATGAATTTCTGCTTAAAATGCCTTGTTTTCAAACATGATTTAATGCAATTCTTCCATGGAAACGATTTGCCTACTCCATGAATTGATAAAGTATCCTTTCAAACAAAGTTATGTTAACTGAATGGGATCTTTGTTACACAGTCTATACCTTTAAATCTAATTAGGGTAGCTACATCAAAGTTTTCCACCTGTTCACGTATAACAAAGAAAAAAATGATGCAGTCTCATCTTGGATGGGGTTATTTTTGGAAAATATTAAGCAGTTAATCATAATTAATTAATTAATTAGCTCTTATTTATTTCCATTTTCTTACAGTGAAGATCTGACTGGGTCATAAATGACCCCTTTTCAGTAGAGTCTTGGGGGATAAGCTCCATCATTCATACATACACTGAGTACCTAAGCTGATTTACATAGATTGTTTAGAGTACATGTTACAAAAAAGTAGAGAAAAAGATAATAGGAGAATATTCAGTTTACATTAGTCATGTTACAGCAAGAGAGACAAACAGAAGACATTATAACTAAAATAAATTTATTTAATCTTTTAAACATTGTCAGACATCGTTAATGCTGATTTTAGATACAATTCAGAATGTCTTCAGTGTAACCCAGGAATATTTGTAAATGTATAAAAGTCCAGACAATAAATTCAGCAAACAGGAAATATATATTTATGGAACATGATGATGTCTACTGTGCATATTTCTGTTCACAACTCACTGAATAATATTAATCGCACAAAGAAATTGGCTTTCTGAATGAAAACATGATGTTTTTATATTTCCAGGTGAAGCTTGACCTGAAGTTAAGCATAGATAACATAATATGTATGCAAGAAGACAACTTGTAAAGGTACGGCAGATAAAAATTAGGGGCATGATTATATATATATATATATATATATATATATATATATATATATATATATATATATATATATATATATATACAGCATGATGTGAGTAAGAAAAACAAATGAATTAAATTGCAAGATTCATTATTGAAACTGTTTTTCATTTTAAACCTACATTATTATTTAAAAAATGTTACCATCAAAACCATAACAAACACATACAGAAAGTAGGAGTTAGTATAAGAGGAACGTGAAATGAATTTACAATGAAGTATTTTGAAATGCTAATTTTGGATGAATGTACATGTATAACAGGAACAAAACAGAAGGCAGGGCTACAATGTTTTGTTGACATACATTACTGAAGCTGGTGCAATGGGCGAGTTAGTTGTATTGATAACATGTATAAAGGAGTCTAATATCTATCTGTAGATCAGAAAAAATGTTGTCTCTCCTTATCTCTCTCCGTTTCTCTGTCTTTCTGTACACACACACACACACACACACACACACACACACACACACACACACACACACACACACACAGCGTTGACTCAGTATGGATTAGCTTACTACTTAATACATACTACAGAACTGCCAAGTAGTAACATACAAGAGCAGCATTATTTTAAAGAGGCATTAGCTAAATACAAGACCACATTAATTGCATCTGTAAGAAATGTATCTTCAAACTCCCAAAACTCCAAATAAATTGGAGTATGCATTATAGGTTCATAGATTTTTTACTATGCTTATGCCCAAAGTACACCATCAGGAACCTCAGCCACATCACCCAATACTGGTGGGGGACTAGTAGTATACCACAATAAGTAGACTTTCTCCATATGTTCCTGAAGAGAATTATGACCACCCATGCAGTTATCCAGACTGGTTTTAAAGGTTGTTAGGGAAGTATCTGTTTAATAGGCAAGAGCAGCCTCTTCCAGAAATGGGAGATATGCTGGGTTAGGTATCTGTCATATCATCTGTTGTTGATGTAGTTTTAAGTCTCAGAATGAGTGTTTCTTTACCACTTGTTCTATTTAGGTGAAGGACTTCAAAGAATATTGGGTCATTCATAGCATATAAATCAGAGATCATCTCTCAAATGTCTGCGTGACACCGAGAAGCATGATACAACCATTATTCTATCAGAGTAGCTAATGATAATGAGAGCCAGCATTTTTTGGTGAGGAAAAATTGACATCTCTAAGTGTTTAGGTATTTGGTAAGGAACATGCTGAAGGGCACATTATATTCAATGATTGACCTAATGAGGGATGAATAAAGTAGAATTATAACTTCTATGGACCTTGAGAAGATACCATGAATGATAAGCTGTACATGGTAGAAGGATTTTCTAATTACCACAGACTTGATGATGAAAGGAGAGTTCATCATCAACATACATACCCAAGTCCCTGATAACTGTCAAATTAACTGGAACGTTATCTATATGGTTCGTAGTAGTGATGCTAGATTTTCAAAGGAAACTATACTGCATTTGTTGGTGCTGAGGTTAAGCCAATGATTAACACAACAATCATTTGTTTCATCTGGCCTTTGCTAGAGAATCTGAGTAACACAATAGGATTTGATAACTAAGAAAAAACGACCACCAGTGAACAAGAAACTACGAACCAAACACTGGAACACTAGAGAAAAACAGCCAAGATATTTGAGCGTAAAAAACTTTTACTTAGCGCTTTCGTCGAAAGACTTATTCAGAATACATCCATACAAACTTTTCCCAAGTTTAAATACTAATATATCATGCCCCTCCCATGCTTAATTATATATTAATAAAACAAACTAATTGCAGAACAATAATCTACTCCACTGTGCTTACTAATTTAAAGTAATATAACAATGCAACTAAAACAATACTTAATAATATTAAACATAGACAAAATATCTGGCAGTGAGATAACAGAAACGCTGAAGGATGCTGTAAATTATGTTGTGGATACAGAGAGGACATGTCTGGCCAGTGTAGTAATTGAATTTAAGGACATGATCTATGATGGGCTTCAGGAAGATGAAACAGAGAGCTGTAAACAGAGAGAGACCGGCAGCAGTGTTTCCAGAGTAAAGGCTTATGCAGCAGCAGTAGCAGGTGCCAGTGTCAGACTACAGAAAGAAAATGATGTGCAGGTGCAGGAAACACAGACTGGAGATGTTGAGAGCTGGAGGAAAAGGCCTGTTCTGTGGGTGAAAATAAAGTATGAACAAAAAATAAACAGGGACTGTGTTTCAGACAATGATGGTATGCCCTTAAGTTTCAGTTTGCCTGTCATCAGGTCATTAATACATATAGAAACTGAACCTTTCTATGAAATAACTTTTGAGACATTTGCACTAGCAGAAAAAAAATGTGTTGATGGACATGAAAAGAGAAGTAACACATATCCTTGGAAGAACTATATTTATTAAAATTTAATTGTAGTATTAAAAAGAAAACTATTTTTGCAATTTAGAACAGACAGACAGATGAGAATGACTTAAAATGCTTTTTCTAAATACATGTCAGGATATGCACGATGTTAAAAAGGTTGTGGATAACAGAAAGTGTGAACTGGGGACGGGACGTTTATGTAACTTTAAAAACAGAAAATAATAAGTTACAGCATGTGCCTAGTGAGATAGCAATAAATGGAAAAAAGGGAGTGTTACTTACTGGGGGCAACCAAAAGGATGTTTTTTTTTCCTGTGGAAATGTATCCCATTTAATCTAGGATTGCACAAAAAGAAGGTATGAACAGTGTTGGGATTTTAGACTTTCTAGAAAAAACTGTAAGCCATATTCTAGGACATGTGGAGGTTAGGAGCTTGTTTGGTTTGATTGTCCATAAATTAATGAAGAGAGACAAAGTGAGGAAAATGAGGGTGAAGAACAAGCTTTTATGCAAAAAAAAAGGGAGAAGTGAATGATGAAAGGATGGGGGTGAGGAAGTACAAGACAAACATATAGAAAAAGGTGCACTAGATGAAGTCCACGAACTAATGCATGATAAAGTAACACATGGAGGGATGGAAAACAGGCTTGGGGTAGTGGAAAAAGAGGAAGAAGAAGAGGGAGATATGAGTTCTGAGTTAGAAAAAATGGCAGAAGTTTCTATTGGGGAAAGGGTGAGAAAGAACAAAAGGAAGCTAAAAGATGCACTGAACAAAAATGCAAAAAATAAAAAAGGAAAAGATTAACATAAGTATAACATCACTGAATGTGAATAGTATGAAAAGTAATATTAGAAGATGATAGTGTTTGAATGGTGTGAAAAAAATAGATGTCAATGTAATTTGTTTATTTGACATGGTATGTAAAAAGTAATGTCTTTTGGCTTTTCCTGGTTAGGGGTCGCCACAGTGGAACTTTGGTCCGCTAATGATTGGCAGTGGGTTTTTACGGTGCCAAGTTGCCAGCCCAATACCCAACCATCAAGGAAGGCACACCCATTCATGCTCACACCTACCTGCATGTCTTTAACATCACTCGACCGTAGGAGGACATGCAGACTCCACACAGAAGGCGCTCCAGCCGAGAATCGAATGGGAGAACCAAGATAAAAGGAAAATGGTGTAATTTGAGATAGTTTGGAAAACAAAAGTAGTGTGGACTATAGGGTGTGATACATGTTGAGGATATTCATTATTACTAAAAAAATGAAGAGATTAAAATATTAGATATAATGTGGTAGCTGGGGAGGGTTTTGGTGTATAATGTATGAAAGGGATAGAAGGTGGTTAGAATAGTAGTGTATGGTATACAAATGTAACTGAGAGTAAAAATGTTTGAGGGAAATTCAAACTTATGTGATAGTAAATATGTGTATTATGGTGGTGGGAGTCTTAATTTGTAGTTTTAAAAGGTAAAAAGGAAAGTAGCACAAGAAGTAAAAATGCTGAGAAAGGTTGTAAATAATGGTAGGTTAAGAATGGGTAAAGTGAGAGAATATACTTATAAGAGGGGTTACTTAAAACAGAGATTGATTATATTTTGTTTACAGGTGACATGAAAGAAATAAAAGAATTAGAGAAGCAAATGTTTTCAGAATATAGGGTTGTATGAGCAATAAAAGGAGTGAATGAAAATAAATTAGAAGGAGAGGGGTTAAAAAGACTGGAAGGAAAAAATGCAGGAACTGAATGGAAATAAATGCCTCTAAGAAGAATGAGGGCAACAGTGGGAAGATCATATGACAATGAAACCATTTTATGGCAGTTACAGAAAGTGGTGGATTCTGTGTCAAGAAAAGTTTAAAAAGATATATTTAAATTAGACAGGGAGCAATGGAAGAAGGAAAAGATGATACATAATAAGCAAAAAGAAATTTGTGAAAGGATAGTAGAGAAAGGGGCAGGGAAAATTCTTGAAGAAGAATACAATACATTTTATGAATATAATAAAGAAAAAATAAAAATGATGATTTTAGACAACAGTATTTTTTTCAGAGGAAGAAAAGAAGACATTTCCTCATTTTTGGATAAGAAACTGAGATATAATGAGATAAAAGTACATATAGTGAAGAATTAAAAAGGGGGGAGTTAAAAATAAAAAATAGAGGAAATTATGAATATAGTTAAAATGTATGTACAGAACATGAATGAGAAGAAATGTGACCGGGGGTATATGGAAAGTAAAAATGAATAAGAGGTAGTAGAAGAAATGGAAAAAAGAATGGAGATGAAAAAGTTAGAGGATGCTATAAAGGAAGGTAATGAAGAATCCACACCAGGTTTAGATGAATTAGGGTATAGTTTTTATAAAGAAATGTCAGATGATAAAAAGGACGTTTTTCTAAAAATATTGAATGAATGGATGGAAAAAGTTATAAAAAAAGAAGAGATCTATAAGGGGGTTATGAAATTAATATGGAAAAACGGGGAAATGAAGAAGTATATAACCAGAGACCAATTACATTAGTAAATACTGATTATAAAATATTTATAAAGATTATTCAGAAAAGAATGATGGCTGTCATTAAGAAAGAATTGGATGAAGGGGTGTATAGGGTCAAAGGTAAAAGGGTAAATAAAATGTTAATGATGAATAAAGAAGTGGCTGAGTGTACAGATAAGGGGAAAGATGAAGGAAAAGTAACAGTATGTGATTTGCCTAAGTCATTTGATAGTATTGATCATGGAGGAATGTTGAACATTTTGAAAGAATACATGGTATGAGAAAAATAAAAAGGAGACTGAGGACAGTTTAGAAAATCCTTGTGTGTCTGTGATGGTGAATGGAGGGGTAGGAAAAAAGATAAAACAGGAAAGAGGTGTGAAGCAAGGTTGCCCACTGAGCATGCGGCTGTTTGTAATGGTAATAAATGGAGTTTATACAAACATGTAGATCATGTTAGGGGATGGTAGATGAGAAGTTAAGGAAGGGATAAAGATACCATTAATGTTAACATATGCAGGTGAGTTGGTCAAAGTAGCCAAGAACAAAACAATGGATGAAACAGATAATTTACAGAAAGAACAAATTTTAGGTACAGTATGATTACAGTTAAATAAGTGAAAAAGTAAATAGTTTTTAGATGTGGTAAGAATGTCAGGGATTTATTTTTTCAGAACTGAAACTGATATTCTAGATGTTCTAGGAGTTAAGTTTAGAAGGGAATAAACAGTAATAGAACAATGGAGAAAAGTTCTCTAAAAAAAAAAGTCGATTGGTGGAGAGTGCTTCAATTGTACCTAAGAAAAATGGTATGTATGTAAATGTATATTTTAGGACAGCATACTTAGGTGGTGTGTCCATGCTTCTAATTGTGTTGAAAGTTAATTTTTGGATATCATTTTTGGTTTTCTGTGGGGAAAAAGGCTGCATCAAGTCTAAAGAAGGATACTTTATAATATAAAAGAAAGGGGGAGATTGGATTTAATAAATCCAGTTGTTTTCTTAGTGTCAATAAATTTATTTTGGATGTTAACAAAAGTCTCAGAAAAAAGACAATGTAATATTTTTTATTTGAAAACTATAAAGGTATGTAGATACATGGGGGTTAAGAAAAAGAAAAGAGAAACAAAAGGTTTGGAAGAGAAGGAATATGAAGTTAAAATAACTACATAAAGAATAATATAAGTGAAATAGGGTTGGAAAAGAAAGAATGGTATAAAAAATAATGAAAGTGAAGTATTATATTGATCCTTGGGAAGGAGTGGAGGTGAGCGCAAGAAAACAGCAAGTGATTTTCTGTGGTGTTAATTATTGGACAAACTGCCAATGAAATGTAGCATGAAATATAAAATGAAAGATCAAAGAATGTCCCCCAGATTTAATAAACTCTGTGTAGGAATAGTGCAAGCCCTACACAGACTGAATGGTGCCTATGTCTGCAGCTCCCCCTCAGCAGCACGCCCTTGCATATTCATGAAGACACACTACTGAGGGAAAGCCATGTACACAGTTACTGAATCAGTGCTAGGGGGTGTACTACAGTGCTTGCAGATGTGTAATACACCCCTTGCACTGTCAAAGTGCTGTACGGCACTAAAAGATTCAATTAAAGTGTCCTTGGACACTTATTCATAATTTTAAATGATGTCACACAGGGGGTGTGTTACAGTGTCTGTAACATACCCCCTGCACTTTCAAAGTAACATACGGCACTAAAATGTTACATAAAGTGTGCCCTTGGCCAGTATGAAAATGTAGCTGTAGGGGGTGGGTTACAGTGTCTGTAACACAGCCCCTGTAGTGTCAGAGTGCCATATGGCATGGAAATTAAATGTGCAAATGTGAGTTTTCCTTTTATGTTTAGTGTTTTTTGATTTTATTTTTGTCAGGTTTAAGCATAGCTAAGCATGTTTGCATGGCGCAGTGCTTTGCTTAGCAGTGCTTAAATGTAAAGAAAGCTATATAGAAATGTATAGCTGCAATTCTCACAGCTGAGTGAGCTGAAAGGTTAGAGTCATGGCTTCAGTTGCATTAGGTGCACAGTTTGAATACCAGGACTGGCCATTCAGCTTTTACAAAGGAAAACATTTCTATTTTTTTTTTATTACCGTAGTTATTGATATTTGTCAGCCAGGTTAGTGCAGCTGGTCTAGAATCCCACTATCAGTGGAGATATGAGGTGAAAACCTTTAGTTAAACACAAGTGTCCAATACAGTTCAGTCACACACCAAGGTAATGTAATTAAAGTACATAGGGTGAGGTCATGTAAAGTAAAATACATACACATAATAATAAAGTATCCATAATGAGTAATTAATGTCAATATATATTTGTGTTATTATTTAAAACTTTTGTTTGCCCTTAGTTAAATTTTACTAAGCACTGCTAAGCCAAGCTAAGCAATGCTTAAACAGGACCTGTCTGAGCAATACTTGGCAACACTAAGCTCTGCTTATCCAGTTTGAGCATTGTTAAGCAGTCCCATTCTATACAGTACTCAGTTGAGCTACGCACTTGTAACCATGTGCCACTTTAAGCACTGCTCAAATAAGCTTAGTGGGTTTGTGAACTGCTGAGCTTTGCTTAGCATTTTTAAAAATGCTCCAATGGTGGGAAAGGGTGGGAAAATAACCTTATTTAAGCTCCATAGGCAGGAATACAGCCAGAACCTTTTGGAGTTTAATTACTGCAAGAGCTATGGCTAGAGTCAGAGAAAGAGCACGCTTTTAAGCCCAATGCTGGGACATGGAGGCCAGGGTCATTGCTGGGCACTTTGTTAAGGGCCATGACAACAGACTGCTGCACCACCAGTACCAGAGTACTGAATACAAGTCTGAGGCCTGGGACCATCTGGCACTTGACCTCACCAATGTCACTGGAATCCCCCATACTGGTGAGCAGGTGCATCATCATTATGATGACCTAAAGCAGAGGAAGGGGGTGCTCTTGACCCAATGGATCCAAGATGCTTGGGACGGGAATGTCTCATGTGTTTGTAAGTATAGGAACCATTGCTTTATGAAATTCTAGCATGAATATGTGATACACAAGTACACATAATGGTATGTTTCCCATCCCAGAGCTGCAGAGGAGAGGACTCAAAACTTGGAGGCCCATGTGGGGTGCCTAGCAAGGATGCACCGAGAGTTTGGTGAGTACAGATATAGCTTGCAATATATAGTAATATTAATAAGAAAGAGTACAGTAGTAACTGCCATTAGGTATATTCTGTTCTGACTGTACTGCAGTAACAGTAATTATGTGTAGGAATGACATGTGTATACAGTATTAATAGTAATGATCTAGTAATAAAGTACACTAGCATTCTAAATATAAAGGGAATAAATGACAGCCATTCATAATCTACAGGAAATACAGTACAACTGCAGTCAGAATTGTGAAGGTAAAAGTGTTAGTATTGCATAGGTTCTGTAATAACTGCACACCATCAATGCATGTATTATTTAAACTGGAGTACAATAAAGTTTATCAAATGTATACCAGTGACTGTGTCATGTCACTCTCAATAAAGCTGTCTTCTGCTAGTTGTTGTGTGTATTCTGTTCTGCTGTTGAAGATGTCCAAGTTAACAGGTGTTGCTAAGCAAATATGGGTATAACACCATGAAGTGACTTAAGTTTAGCTACAAAAGAACTGTTATGCTAAAGTGTAGATGTGCAGCTGTAGTACAAGATAAATTGCAATTTGATAGATGTTATGCAATAATATGTTAACCCTGAATAGTAATGTCTAAGGTATTATAGTGTTTTTCCATCAGGATTGTCTGCTGTTAACCTTTCCATTTCAGCTATATACATTCCTGAATGTAGATATGCTGATGCAGGCAAGTATGACACAGTAGTAGCTGTAGACTGCAAATATCGCATCTGCAAATGTATATGGGTCAGGTAGGCATCCCAGCACCCTGATATGGTTTGTACAGATCACACATATACCCATGCACTGGGGGTTAATTGTCTACACCAGCATTTCAAGTATTAAAACACACTTCACCTACTGTCCCTGTCATGTGTGAATCTCATGCATGTATGTTCCGCTGTCAATGCAGTCTCCTGTGATGCTTCACTGATATTACCAGGTCAGACTTTGTCAGCAGGTAAGCTCTAGGCACATATCAATCAACCAACACAGAGCAGTAGCTCAGTGTGATAAGGGGTCTATATTAGATAAACGAAAGTTTATCTCACCGAATGCTGGCATTATCGAAAATCCCAGAACTCGAAACTGAAGTTGTGGGGGGCTGCACCCCCCCACCCCCCCCGCTAAATATATATTCCAACTCTGACATCGCACCACAGTGAGGAAAGGGCAAATATTCCCATCTTCACTGTACTGCGATCTCACAATTCCGGTTTTGGGTTCAGGGATTTTCGCTCATGTTAGCGTTCAGTAAGATAAACATTTGTTTATTTAATATAGACCCATGATAAGCAATATATATGTTGTTATTTTTCCACACACAGACCAGGATTTGAATTTAGGGACTGGTAGTAAGATTTATTTATAGTAAAAGACAAGTAGTACTGACTATTTATAGAAACAGCCAAGTACTGAGAACAGATATTCCCCCACACAGGATATACAGGTAAAAAAATGTCTGTAGTAGCTGTATGAAGGGTATACTAATGTCTACCATGCCTAGGAATGACAGCAAGATAGGTATATACTCCATGCACTGTGCATGATACATGTCTCTCAAGTAACACGCTGTCACAGATAGTGATCACTGTTGCCCATAACTTGTACACAGATATAAATCCAGTAGAAGTATACCAGTAGCACACTCACACAACATCAGTGCAGGGTACACCTTGTTAGTCATATATGTTACCCTGACATGTACGAGTCCCCTGTAGTTATGTACCAATAGTTCTTATAGCTTGGCCCATACCATGTCATGTTGACAGCTTGAGAGGTATGTACATGCTACAGAAGCTATAGGGCACATGTAGATGTAAAGTAAGGATAGACCTGTAGAGTATTCAGCAGTACTGTTGTAAAATGTATAGGCTATACAGTTGTTAATGGAATGTTTTTCTCTCCCCCCACCCCTTATCTGCATCCCAAATTATTATTCTTATACTATGGGTATGGTTTCATTTACACATATGTTGTTCTCAAAACTGAATGGTGGGCCTTGTGTTGTATTATTGTTTATATATTTCAATGGTGGCATACTAACATACCTTGTTGAAATTCCACTGTTGTTGGCCTTTTGCTGTAACTGTTATTGGCATGCTGTTAAAATAATGACTGTTATTCTATTTATGCCTGTGTTCCTTATGTTATGCAATTCTATTGTTCTGGGTTACTTGGAACACCCATGCATGCTGTTATAACTAATGTTGAAATGTATTGTTCATGACTAACCAATGTACCTTGACAAACCTCAACACCATAGCATGATTGGGTAGGCCAGTTCTGGCTAATCCACCTATCCCACCTCATCTAGCCGTGGTACCATGTCCCAGCACATCTGGGACCCAATCTGAAGCTGCTGATTCTGCTTGTCCTGCACCAGCCTCGAGTGGAACCACCTCATGGGACGGGGCCCATCCCCCCTGGACGTGGACAGAAGTCTGTCACCTAGAATCAAGTTTCAGGTATGGTGCATAGGGTCATTCAATGTGATCTGGATGATAGATTGTGCCAGATTGAGGGCAGACCGACACACCTAGAGGGGCAGGCTGGCCCTGGTGCCAAGCCACCAGCACAGCCACCTTTGAGGCCCATGGGAGGGGATCTCAGTCCCACTGTTGCCATCTGGGGAAACTTGGTCCTCCCATTTCCAACCACCCTCCCCATCCAAGGTGTTTAACCCCCTCATGTGTAATATACTGCCCCTGTCTGCTGTCTTGTCTGCCTGAAAAAGCAATCTCTCCTACCCAACTTACCTCCCCAAATGTACCTACAACCCTTCCCTATCATCTCACTCACACCTTAAAAAAAGGGCATCTGTCCCAAAAAAAATTCTGTCCCATACATAGCTTTCCATTTTGCACCTATGTACACTGCCATAAATCAATTATCCCATCAATTAATCAACAAATTTATGTCACCCACACCCCTCCCTGTGGGGAGTGAGGCTCCAAATTGTCCACATCATGCACAGCTGTTGCTACACAAGAAATGTAGAGCTATGGTCCTTTCCTAAAACATGTCCTTCACATCCCTAGCTACCTTTCATATTCTTTTTCCCCCTGCTTTCCCCCATTTCACTAATTTCCTATCACCACTTTTTTCTTTTCTTTTTTTGTAATAGCATGTGTTTAAGTGGGGATAAGCTCCACTAAGCTCTGCTTGGCATCATGGTGCATCACACAAACCCGATTAAAACTGCTTTAATCACCCTATCTGATTCAGCTGCTGTTCTGCCCAGCAACAAAATAACCAGCCCTGGCATGACTTGAACCCAGGACCCTCTGCACTTCAGTCAGAGCACCACACTACTAGACCAACTCAGCTCTGGTGAGTTACTGTTTGTTTTAAAATATATCATGCTTTACAGTGATGTAACATTAGGGAAAAATGAGCTTACTCCCAAGTATTGAATCCAGGACCTCCTGAACTAGGAGGTCAGAGCAACACACCACTAGGCCAACTCAGCTATGGGGATTACTGTTTGTTTCTAAATATATCATGCAGTACAGTGATGTAAAATTGGGGAGAAAGCTACCACTGCCAAGTATTGCACCCTGGATCTTTTCAACTACTGTCAGAGCAACACACCACTGCCAAGTATTGCATTCTGGACCTTCTACACTCCAGTCAGAACAACACACCATTAGGCCAACTCAACTTTGGAGCGCTACTGCTGTTTTCTAAATATATTATGCCGTACAGTGATGTAAAATTAGGGAAATAAGACACTCCTGCCAAATATTGGTCCCAAGACCTTCTGAACTACAGTTGACTGCAATACCCCAATAGGCCAACTCAACTCTGGGTAATTACTGGTGTTGTTACGAAGATATCCTGAGTACCAGTGACACAATCTACATATAATTTGATAAATGACAGTGTACGTGTGCCTGTAATGCAGACACTGAACCAGTACACAGCTGAAGACATGATGGATTGATGAGAGGCCTACCATATCAGGTACAGCTGACAGTTGCACAGACTGTTGCAGAATGTCCACAGTCATGTCACCTACGTATGGCATGGTTGCCATCAAAGCTATTCTGTATGCTGATATAATGGCAAGGCAGTGCAGATTGATTTCACAAAAGCATGACAGACAGGTCAATGTCACACATCATAGCCATCCAAACACACATGTTCGTGCCAATCCGGAGTAACACACCGTATGCATGCACATATGTCTTGTAAATACACCTCCCATAATAATTACTCAGTAGCTATAAATGTAACATTCTCAGCATGTCTGACATCTGGACACCCACAGGTCAGGCCCACAGTGCAGTCTGTTGCACAACTACATGCTTGGCAATGCAACTTACAAATTACTGAACCCTGCAATGTCCAGCAGACCTGCTTGCTGCTACCACAGTCACTGCTACCCACATTAGCATGTCAATGGCTTAGAGGGTGGGACACATGTCACAAATATCAATACATATTCTAAACCTCCCCTACCACTGCCTGGGTGGTACTACTACTTAATATGTACCAGAGGCACATGCCTCACCTGGACTGTAATGGGTACCCTGGCCATGCTGTGACACAGCAGCTGACATTGCTCCCTCACTGACATATACAGCTTGCTGTCCCCCAGTGTCTTCACAATCCCCAGTATGACTCCTGCACAGAATGTAGCAACTGTGGGCAGCCACACATGCAGCACAGACCTACCATACCTCCCAAACACCCAGAACAGGGCATCCACACAACACCCACATATAAAGGATCGGGGGATGTTCAGATGACAGATACGTGTATCACAGTCTCCCCCTACAAACATACACAGCTGATACACCAGCATCAACAGCAGCAGCAACATGCACATTCAGATAAAAAGATGTATGACACTCACATCTGCCTGTCTCATTACTGAGCCTAACACACATTGTTAAACAGTAATCTGCCACAGAATCACACACTCTGGTAACAATGGCCAAACATAGCATTCAAAACTGTGGACATAACACATCAATCCAAACAGTGAACAGTATTTCTACATACCCTCTGTGATGCTGTAGCCCCCACATCTTGATAATGTCCTCCTTACAGGCCAGGAAAAGGGCCAAGGCCTACATGGAGGCCATAATTATAGGACTGTGTTCCCATGCCATTGGCTAATAGCAATGCAACCCAGCTGTTCTGGATGCAATTAGATAGTGGGAGTCATGGAATGGTGCACAGGCAATTACCTGGTCATGAGCATTACCTATAAAAGGCAAGCTGCTGCCTATGGTAAACAGGTTTGTCACTTTCTTCATGAAGACAGACTGCAATTTTGTAGGAGACTACAACTGGATTTTCTGTCACAAAGGAGTACAGCAATATACCAAGTATGTCATAGAATTAAGCATGTAATAGAATGCAGACAGTGGGATGCAGTCATGTGAAATAGGAATTTACACAGTAGGTCTCAACCACATTTCTAGGACTGACATGTTGCCATTAGTCTACTGTCCAGTGCCTATAGCCATCCCTTATGGCTCTGTCTGCAGTAACATGAATCACATTTCTGGACCCTGACTCACCCCAGCAATGGCGAGCTCACATACGACTGCTATTGAATTGTCTGTTCTACAATACTGACAGTAAGTACTGGTGGATACAGCTGGCATATCACATCTTGTACTGTCAGTGTGCTCCTCTCAGACTGTGAATGTCATATAGGCTTACTTCAAAGATTGTCCAGGTGTCCCTGACAGTTCTTGATGTACTCTGGCTAGGTCACTGTGTACTCCACACCTGTTCCTCATTGCCTGACACCTATAGCCAGCATACCTGGTGAACCCCTGCATCATAACAACAAGTTATAAGCACTATTATTGGGGGGACACTGGCTCTGCCTCAGCAGCAGTGCATACATATTGAGCATACAATGTAAGGGAATGAATACAGTACCAGATATTAATGTGCTGTACTGTGTTCCCAGGGGTCTGGCATGTCACAGACACATTCCCCAAACTCTGGGGACAAACACCATGTATTGTCTAACCGGTGTCTGAAATCCACATTTGTCTGGCAGGGGGTCTACATCTATCAGGAACATGTACACATTCCACAAACATCTGGGTACTGCAAATGTCAGACACCTACAAGGGGGACACTCTGCACCACATATGCACTGCTCTCAGTTATTTTGTAGCACAGCTGTTGGTGGAATGTCCACATGCACTTGTACTACAACTCATCTCTTTGTTGGATGTAGGCTGGTTGATATGGTACTGTAATGTTGCCCATAGGGGACACCCAACAATCGATGGCAGTGATGGGTGTGGACACATAACAACACAGTCTGTCATAGCGCTCAGTCCTTATCTGGCATTCCTGGTACCATATGAGGTTACTAGGCTATGGGCCCAGAGCAGCCATATGCCCCGGCCAGATGTTAGCCCATGTGTATGCAAGGCAGCACCTGATGCCCCAATTCAACAGGGACACAGGTGGTATCCCAAGAGTGTATGTGCAGTTAACCATCCAGTTATCCAGGTTACGCCTGCAAAGATGTAAATAGCTACCCTGTCTGATATGGACAGGGTGCCCATTCCACCAAAGGGTGGTTGTGTGGGACACACATCTAAACCACCAACAAGCCCAGTTCATGTCACATGCCAGGTTGAGGATGTGTGTGTGTGTCTGTGTGTGTGTGTCTGTGTGTGTGTGTGTGTGTGTGTGTGTGTGTGTGTGTGTGTGTTTGTGTTAGCAGAGTGGAGCATGAGTTGCACTCATGCAGCAGTCCCAGCAATGTGTAGTCCATGATTGCCTGGCATGCCACACTGAAACTAGGTGGAGGGTTGCCCTTATACCCTATCGGTGTATGGCAGATGTTTAATGCCCTTGTATCCCCTGGTGAGGAATCTCTGTGATGTCTCCAACTGCTGCATGTGCTGTGTGATGTGAATGACATACAGGGAATTATACACAATAATGGGCCTCATTGGGGGAATATGGGGATATTTATACCTCATGTCCCTTGATGACATACTCTTATGTATGACATGGGCCATGTACAAGGTTTACCTTAAAGTGGGAGCAACATTGTATTGAAATGTCATGTTGCCAAAGAGCTGTGTCCACACCTTCCTCATGACTGATTGTGTGCCTAGGATGTTGTTAGTACTGTGATACTATGTGGGGACGTCACTCTCCCCGAAGGGGTTGAAACTGTATGTCCTGCCATGTAGCCTGAGGCCATGTATCTGGCAACAGTCATGTATCTGTGTGAGATGATCCTAGGCAGATGTCGACATCACTAGGGCATCTGGTGATGGCACACAGCATGCAGTGCTTGTTACTGGGGTTCACTATAAACTGTGCTATAGCCTTGCATAACAGCTTAGTTAAACTGCTGGGTCTATCAAGTGACTGAGTGAGGGACACACCACCTTAGTCTAAAGGGGTGACAGTGGTCATCCATCAAATGGCTGGAACAAAGGAGGTAGTCAGTCCTCCTTTGAATATGGTTCCTTATGGTGGTTTAAGGTTATGCTTGGGGTCATGTAGGATGCATCCTGTGATGTGATAGGCTCCCATGGCAGATGTATACTATGACTTTCACATGGCAGTGGTGACCTGTTACTTACATATAGGAGACGGGGAAGAACTGTGGCTATCCTGATGTACTGATGGAGAAGACAGGGGGTGAGGCCTACACCAACTCAGTCAGACATCCAGTATGCTATAGCAACAGCACTGGTACAGCTGGTGTCCTTGAGCACCTCAAGTGAACATCTGCATGTGCTTCCTGTGCTATTGCAGACATATGTGCAGTAAGGGAGATGACTGTAGTGGATGTAGACAATATAAGCTCTGTGTTTGTTGTGGAGATTTGTAGGACTGATCCCATTCATATGTACATGCTAAGGAGACATTGCTCCAAGTTGGGCACCTGCCCAGCCTTTGTCTTGGACAGCAGCATGTCATTCCTGTTATGGACAGTATGCATTGCAGATAGCCACCAGACAAGTGTACATATCCTAGCAGAGGATGATGTAGGCCTGTTGGGTATACCTGACTACATGCATCTATACAAATGCACATATAGCACTTGTGTGTATGTGTGGATATTGGTGCCAATCCTTAATGAGGAGTTGATGACTGTGAAGCTTTGTATACCCCCCCCCAGGAGGACATATGCAACATTGGAGGTGTATGTATGACTCTAGCTAGATGGGTATTGTGGGAGATGGTGACGGCAAATGGGACTGCATGATGGTTGCTTTGCTACAGAGGATGACACTGTAGGGATTCTGTAGTGGTAACCCGTGTTGTGTAATGTCAACTGAAATACACCTTCTTCTCATGTGGGGGTAGGCCCTGGCTGACCCAAGGTGTTTGTACGTCCACTGTTGATGGCTCTCTGACCATTTGTGTGCTGGCATGGGTACATCTTACAATGTATTTTAGGGTTGTTGAACTGACACAGGATCAGGGTACAGACCTGACTCCTATTACAGTTGATGAGGTCCATATAGACTTAATGGGCTTCCTGGTCATGTTTTGGCCTGTAGCTAGCTGCAATTTAAATAGGTGTGTGCTGGCATTGACGAACTGCCCCTTCAAGGTCACCTGAGCATCTTACTGCCTATACAGCATGAAGGTGTGTATGTGTCTCATATATACAGAAACTCCATGACCCATGGCCTTACCGGTTGCACTTTGCCATCTGAATGCATGACAGGACGATTGACCAGGTATGCTGGGGTGCTCTCTGTAGCTTCAAACCATGGTCTGTGTGACTACACAGATGTCTGCAGTTCCCAGGGTTAGGACTGTTGCAATGAGGGCAACGTCATGTGTACACCTCTAGCATTTTGTAGCATGACCTTCAATGTGTACTGCACTGACCCTTGTGTAATGGCAGTTATAACTTCACCACTTTTAATAATGGAGTTACTATGGTGCTGGTGAGAATCAGTGCCAAATGCATGAAGACCAGTGAAGACATATGGAAGCCATTTCTCACAGAGCATCATGGTCTGTTTACCATATAATCCCAGACTCACATGTACTGGAACCCCTGGAATATCACAGGATAAATGTGCACATGTTAAGGGCAATCATTCCCTGATTGTATTGTGGTATCGGTCTGGGTGATAGCATAATTCTGTGTAAGGCTAGGGACATACCTGCCTGGGCCACTGCAGATGTTTGTGTGTGTTGTGTAGGTGTGGGTGGTGTGTGAGGTGTACTGATTGTACTGACAATCTGTTTGGGGACAGATATGTGGTCTTGACAGGGACAGAGCATGGACTGCAGGTTCCTACTGTCATTGCATTTCTCACACAGTGTGTTCATTGCTGGTGTTTGTAGATGGCTGTCCATCTGTGCACATGAGGCAGGTGCTACACAGTGCCAGGACACCATATCAACCACACTGGCTGGGGAAACTGTAGGACATCGCAAGCTATATAGTCCAGAATTTGAGGGAGTAAGGCCAGGGAGACCTGAGGGGTGGGCCTACAGACCACATGAGCCTGACACCATAGCAGACCATGTAGACAGGCTATGAACATGAAGTAATAGGTGCAACAGGTACATGCATTGCAACACCTCATAGCACATGCAGCAAGTAGCATGAAACATCAGGATCAGGGGAAAATGCATGCTGTATTGTCACTATGTTGCTGATACCCACAGACATACTATGCTGCTAGATGGCAGGGTTATGATGTGGAGGTTAGTGGTGGATAGTGCTGGCAAAAATGGATGTACAGGGTCTGTACATAATGCTGAGCAATGTATGTTGTCCTGTGATGTGTTCGCCTGCTCATGCCTGTCAGGTGGGATGTACAGACATCACAACTCACCCTTCTCAGAAGCTGATACCACTGCAATTCCTGATGCTCTGAGACTACATCACCAGGTGCTGTTGTCAAGGATTCACCACAACCAGCAACAACATGCTGCACTGTGAGCAGACCTGGTAGCAACAGTGAATGGCATGGGCTACCGGGACAGGAGCTATGTACAGGTTCAACACCATGCTACTGATATCATACACCATGCATGGCAAAGGGCTGCAGCTGTGGCAGGGACCATGCTGGCACAGGTGGAGGGCCTGCTACACAATCACCACTGTCAGCCACAGAAGAGTTCCTGGCACACCTGGGTTCAGCTACCAGCTCACAGGAAACCAGCAGTACATATGTTGTGGCGGTGGATGGCACTAATTCCACAGCTGAGGAGTGTCCAGGTAAGCCTCCAGTGGTCATCATGTTAATACTGTAGCATTCATAGTGGCAACCTCTGCATACCTGTACGCATATGTGAGGTCAATCTGCATTTGTTGGTGGGGATTTGTAATGCACACATGTGCACATATATTGTGAATGTCAGCAATTTAGGTAGTATCACAGCTTGTACTGTACATGTTGATAAATGCACATATTATTCTGTACCAATGCCACGTGTGTGCTGACAATGCCTCTCCCCCACAAATTCAGAGGTACCTCTGGTGTGACTGGGGAACATCAACCTGTAGCTGGTGAGTGTTGAACTGTCATGTAAAGGCTCACCTATACCCTAGGCATGTTAAGGGCTGCCGCTTTGCCATGCACATGACTGTTAAGCTTATCCATGTTGCAATATGTGCACGTTCACTTGTGGTGGGGTTCACTGCAGTGCATCACATTAGTAATCAGAGCCGCATTTCTGCAGGAGCTGTAACATATTAGGACATAGTTTTGTATAGGTGGTGCCAGTCTGCTATACAGGGGTGCATTCCAATTGTGTAAATGGGTGCAATGTGTGTTAGGTGAAGTTCCATCCCATACTCCGACTTGTCACATATCTCACAGGTGTATAGTACTAGCAAAATTAACTGCATGTAGCTGCACTGCATGTTGTTCATGGCCTATCCAGAGTGTGTCTGTTGTGGTCTGATTATGTGTTGTGCATGGCATCAGTCAGAAGGTGTGTATAATGCCTTTGTGGCACCTCACTTGTGTGTGTGTGTGTGCATGCATGTGTGTGTGTGTGTGTGTGTGTGTGTGTGTGTGTGTGTGTGTGTGTGTGTGTGTGTGTGTGTGTGTGTGTGTGTGCATATCAGAAAACATTCTAGTGCAGGTGTTCATGTAGTCATGTTGTCTTCCCCTCACAGGTGACCATGGGGGTTGGAGTGTGTCCCCCTCACAACCTGATGTCAGTGTGTCATCAGGCTCTGATGATGATGGTGGCCATTGTGAGGCACAGGTAGGGTTGTATGGGTCTGAATCTGTCCCATTGCTTGACATCCCACTTCCACCCCCAATGTCTCTGAACACAGTAATTATGCCCACACATACCCAGTCCTCAGCAGCCACAAATATTGGGCAGTCAGAGGGTGGTGGCATCAAATGGGAGACTGTGGGGACTATGACATCTGTGACTGTAGACACTAGTCATAGCCAGAGAGCTGGTGAGTTCCCACGCAGACAGATTGACAGGGGTGCTCAAGGGAGGACTGCTGCCCATCCAACACCTGTCAGGGGTTTCACAACACGTGTCACCCAATGCATTTTTAGAGCCATCATGGAGGCACAGGCATAATGTGAACTGTACTCCAGATGGATGCTCAGGGTCATGGATGCCACACTGCCTGGCATGCATGGTAACCTCCATGGCACTGGTGATGCCTTACGTCATTTTGCTGATGTAGTGGATAGATGATGGGGTGAGACATTGTTGGTCCTTAACCATGCAATGTCTGTGCTTGAACATGTGGTGGGAGAAGGGCGTTGGACACATGGATTTAGGTCAGCAACAACATCAGCTGAGAGCCCATGTGGCCATGCACAGTCACACTCCTGTAGTGGCAATACTACCAGCACTACTGACAGAAAAGTGCTGTCCACTCCACAAAGTAGCAGGCATTGGCACATGGTCCTGGGTGGTCCGGTGAGGGACACAGACCCAGCAGACACCTGTCACCATCAGGAAGTAGTACCGCATCTGGCATTGGGCATGGTGTTGCCAGTGCCACTCCTGGCAGAACCAGTTCCTGTGTTTGTGGCCTGAGATAGTGAACTGTGCATTCTGCCATGTACAGTCCATGACTGTCTAACATACCCTTGGGTAGGGCTAGCACATGGCTTGACTGTGTGCATGCACGCACTCACACATCACTGTCACATGCAGGTCACTGACAGATGCACACAGCTCCTCTCCATGGCCCAGCAGACCAGCACCCCTCCAGACACACACACATGATGTCAACTGTATGACATAGCCTAGACCTTTGTCAAACCCACACCACACCCTGTGCATGTGATGATACCTGTGCCACATCCATGTTATCCATACCATCGATGCAGGAGCATGCTAATATGTGTCTGATGCACAGGGTCAATATAATACAGGTAATAGTAGTTTGTAGTGTAGTAGTGTTATGGCCTGTAAGGTGTTGTCTTTTGGCAATTGTCATGCATACACATCAAAGTGCACATACCTTTGTGCCATGATGCTTTATTGCAGTTAGTACTGCTGACTGACTGTTGTCGCACAGACCTTATTCTGTTTCCATTCCAGGTGTCTCTGTGTCTAAATCATGGTGGGCTACTGCAATTATGGGAGCTGAGGATGGCTGAGTGGCAACACAGAGACCTTTTCATTGCCAAGGTAGGACTATATATGTCCATGTTTACCTAGGTGCATATGTGTGTCATACAGCGTGTGAGGAACAATGAGGGCAGACAGCGTACCTTGCATGCATACCCCTTGACACAGCATGCTACTCATAATACATGTCATCTGGGAATTCTGTAGGATCACAGGTTCATAGGTATAGAGAAGGTTACTACAATACTGGCCCTGGGTCTCTTACAAGCCTATCCAGTACTCTATCCCCAACAGAATCATCTGTCATCATCTGTTGCCCTTGTCATTGCTTGACACACTTTGAACCCCTGGGACAGACTTCTTTTGACATCCACTCAATGTTGATGCAGTTGATGAGGGTCTGCATGCTACTCTGTTTCACATTTTTGGGGAGTGCATTCCTGAGACAGGACAGCCTCTGGGGGACACACCTGTCTCTCCAGCTGTTTTTTTTTTTTTTGCTGTGTCATATGTGATTCAAGCCTGTCATGCCAGTAATGCACATGGAGTTATACTGACATATATGGGGCAGCTGTTGAAGGTCTGAGCACAACATTGCCATCTAGGCATGACACATCCCACTTGTGGACAACCTGTCCAATACCAAGTGGTGAATTACTGATTTGAGGCTGTCCACATGGAACAGGTGTTGAAGGCCATGGATAACCTCTGTGGGTGTTAACATAGCCTTTCCATTTGGTGCAGATGTCTGCATAGGTACATACCAATCCTGCCATGCTGCTAATGTATTGTTGCACTGAATGAGGACTATACAAAGGTAATGTCTACATTTTGTCTGGATGCAATTCTTTTACCTATGTGGTAAGCCATGGCCAAGCCTTTTCTGACCACTGCCACTACTTGATAGGTTAATGCAACAGTGTTATCAACCTGAGCAGCCACGTCTGTCAATTCAGTTTGTGTGTTTATGGGGTTGCCATTGATGTGGGAAATAGTGGATCCATGTCCTTCTCATATGGTACAATGGTACTGTTTTCTGCATTCATCTGGAGGCCAGGACCTGGCCACTATTCCATACCCACTGTATGACCACATTGCAGTGTGTTAACATCAGTTTGTGGGTCAATGGCAGACAGCAGACTATTCACAGTTGCCACAGCTTTAGGTGGTATCTACATATTTGGGAGGTGGAGGTTAGGATTCAAGCCTTCATACATGTAGGTCATTGTGGGTGGAAGCTACTCACAGGATATACACATGTCTACACACACACAGGCAACACAGGGTAGGGTTGCCACCTTATCAAATATGGAGTGTGGGACACATTGTGTAGTATTGTGACACTTGGTAGGACATATAACCACGGCAAGTGCACCAATCAGGACTTCCCTTTGTTTGCCAATATGACTGCTTATTTGTGTCACATCACCATAGATTATGCTATTTCTCATACCAGTAAAGTATATCTGATCTCAAATAACTGCTTTATGCAGGTAGTAGACAACCTTAGAAGATGTTTGTTGTCGTACACTCTGGGAACCTCTGTACTTCTTTGTGTCATAGCCACGGGTCACACCTGGCTAAACATGGACTGCAACCTGCAGGGTGGGACAGGTGGTGGCCATAACTCTCACCTCTACAGATGTCTTCAGAATGTCCTGATGTTTGCCACATATTTTTGTTCCATTTGGTAGAGCATTGTGGTTTTCTGACAAAGTAGTGTGAAATCATTAAAGGCTGACATTACGCAATAATGGCAAATGTTTTCCTGTCAGACTTCATCCCCTTCAGAAAATGCTTGTGAATGCATAACATGTAATGCTATCTACTGTGTATGTTTGTCAGAGTAATATTTAAAGATTGACCCTAGTATGGGGGCTTTGTCCCACTTTTCTGTATGGCTTTCTCCAGATATCTTTCTGTAAGGGGTCGAGAGGTATGTTTATGGCCCTAACACAAGCACACTGTTGCAAGAGGATATACATATGTACACACACACACACACACACACACACACACACACACACACACACACACACACACACACACACACACACACACACACACACACATACACTCATGCACCACCCTTGTTGATAGTAGATCCCCTACCTGGCTAGTTATACATAAGATAGTGCAATATACATAGTGCATGAACCACAGATCTTATACAGTTTTGCAGTGTCTGCCACTAATATTCAGGTGGTTGACATCTGCAGGTGCTATAAGAATTGCCACTGGGGGGTTAACGGGCATTTAAAATGGTCTAACCATGTCACACACACACACTACTGCAGGGGAATATGAATTCCAACAGTCATGCAGAGAGAGTTGCCAGTTTTGGACTTACAACACCTATCTATCTAGTTATGTACAGTATAGCCTGCTGTACATTTTGCATATGCCACAGTTGCATTGTGTTTGAAAAGTGTAAATCTGCAACTAAGGTGCATGACATCTGTAGGCCATGAATAGGTTGGTGATGGTGGAGTTAACAGGGTGGAACAGGCACACAAAATGGTATAGGCATTGCACACACACTGGCAAGACAGCCATGCTGCTACAGAGGATATTCATACACAGACATGTGCACTCACACATTCACCAGTATTGAGATTACCACCCCTACCTATCTAGTTGTATGTAATATAGTGCTATGTCCTTATTGCATATGCCACCGAGCTTATATGCTTGGGACATACCTCTCAACCTGTTAGAACAATACATGTGGACAACACCTTCAATAATGAGGGATACAGGCCCAAAAATAGGGATAGTTTTTACATATTGCTCTTACAAATGTAGATAACTGATAGAGTGACCAATTTCGTATTACCATTATTTTTTGTGAAGGGTATGAAGTCTGACACTCAGATGTCTGTCATTATTGTCTGACCAGCTCTTAATGCTTTGCCAGTGATTGGCCAGGAAACCATACTTTTATGACACACAGACAAAATACATGAGGCAATCATCTGGACATTCTGCAAAACTGTACACAGTTGAGAGGTATGGCCTGTAGAGTGTGAAACAGTGCATCTAAGGCTGATGATATCAACAGGCCCTGTCTATTAATGCAATGGTGGGAGTCAGCAGGGTGGGGCAGGCCTCAAAAAATATAACCAACCCACTCACTGACACACAGTTGACAGTCTTGAGATTAGAACCCCTATCTATCTAGTTGCATGTACTATAGTGATATGTACTTATCGCATGCGCCATGGGGCTTATATGCCTGAAGAGCATCCAATGATGTATCTAATGTGAGTGACATCAGCAGGCCCTGTAAAGTAGGGCAATGGAGGGGTTAACAGGGTGGAACAGGCCTCAGAATGGTTTGGTATTGCACACACAAAGCCACAAAGGAATATACTTATATGTTCACACACACACACACACACACACACGCACACACACACACACACACACACACACACACACGCACACACACACACACACACACACACAGTTGGCATTGTTGGGAATTGAACCACTACTTACCTAACTGTCTACACTATAACAGTAAGTACTTATCACATGCACTGCAGGAGTTATACATATAAAGAGTGTCTGGCAGTACTGTTGGGGTGGATGATATCAGTAGCTGCTGACATCAGTAGCTGCTGCTGCAGACTGGAGAAAATGTGTTCATAAATACAGTCCTTAAATGCCCTTTCAGTCCTGCCTATATAACACATTGGATATGATTGGCAAATGTCAACATATATCATTTTTTGGAACCACAATTCACATAGTAATTAGATTTGATAAAACCAATTTTTATAATATTCACCCCTGCTCCTTCATAGAAAAATGGGCAGTATGTACACCTATTCCACAGGGAAACCATTTGTAGTCAAAAAGATAGTGCAGTTCAGTGATAACAAACAAGGCCCTTTTCAGCCCAATTTTTAAAAAAAGTGAAAGAGATCTATATTAAAAAAGACCAAATCTGCATCAGATGCTTCAGGGTATGAGTTTTCCTCTAATACAGATAATGAGGGTGTGGCTTCACACAGTTCCCCACCTACAAAAACGGGCAATGCTGATTTCCCTTTAAGAGATCTAGGTGGGGAGGGAGGAAACATCAAGGAGGCAAGAACAATTCTGGAAGCCTTGATGGCTGCATTAACATGCAGATAAATAGTTGTTTGAATGTTCACAATATTTCATCTTTGGAACTTACACAAGCAGAACAAAATTTGTTGAATAAAGGCATGGGATATGTTCCTAATTTTATGGTGTCAGAATATTTTTTTGCACAATGTGTTATTAGTTTTTGCCACAAATTAAATTTGAAGTTATATTTTAAGAGTTCTGAACCGTGTGTTGAAGATACTCATAGTTTTAGGTTCAGGAATTCTACTTTTGTACCTCAGATGAACAAAAATGTAGCCATTTTTCAGAATCTACATTTGAAAGAGTTACATTTTTCCAATGTTAGACATGCATAATATCATCAGGATAATATCACAAAAGATGAATGCATGGCCTTATAAAGACTGAGTAAGAACAAGGATATAGTAATTAATTAAGGGGACAAAGGGGGAGCAGTTGTTGTCTGGGATTGGCATAGGTATTATAATGAAGCCATTAGTCAACTTTCAGATAAACAATATTATCAGCGCATGGATTTAGACCCAACTAATATTTTCAAAAACAAAAAGACAATTTTCTCACCTTGGCTTGTGAAGAAGAAATTATATCTAAGCAGAATAAACATCATTTAATGGTGGTGAATCCTGTCAGACAAGTTTTTATATGCTCCCTGAAATACATAAAAATTATGAAAAACCTCCAGGCAGACCAATAGTGTCAGGGTGAGGATCCTTCACAGAACCTCTCTCAGAATATTTGACAAAATAGTTGAACCTTTGTTGACACAAGTAAGAGCATGTATCCAGGGCACCACCCAATTTTTGAACATCATAGATAACATGCAGTTGGAAAAGGTTTGGTTATTGTGCACGTTAGATTTTAGTGCACTATATACAAGCATTCCACACTGGGCGAGTCTATTGGCGCTTGAATTTTGGCTTTCAAGAATTTCCCTTTACTCACCTGGATTTAACACATTCCTCCTATGCCTAACAGAACATGTGCTAAGCAAAAATGTTTTTTATTTTGATAATGTATGCTACTTGCAATTGAGGGGTACAGCTATGGGAGCATCTTTCGCTCCTATCTATGCGGATCTGTTTACGGGCTATGTTGAACACCATCTAATATATAATGCCAGCCACAATTTATTTCTTGGGGAAATTGACATATGGCACTGCTACTTAGATGATTGTTGGTTAATATGGCATTCAGATGAGCAATATTTGAGTGAGCTCATTGAGTATCTCAATGAAAACAAATGGGGGATTCAATTCACACTGAATTACCATCGGGAGAGTATTACCTTCTTAGATGTGGAGGTTAGAATATTGGAAGATAGTACACTCAGTAGTAATGTCTATAGGAAATATGCCCAGTTTAATAATTTGTTGCACACTTCCAGTTGTCATCCTCCCCATGTTATAAAGAATATTCCCAAGTCTCTATTTTTAAGACTTAAAAGAATATGTTTGACTTTGGACAATTGTAACACAGGCATGTGACATGGCCCAAAGATTCTACAATAGAGGGCATTGAAAACAAGATGTAGATTCAGCTAATAGGATGGCACAACAAGTCAATAGAAAACAGACTCTTTCATATAGGAAAAAAAAGCCATACATCTGATTCATATTTCAGATTTATTATGGAATTTGGTGGCAATACTAGATATTTGCAACAAATCATACATAAACATTGGGAAATTTTACACATGGAGGATAGACTAGCTATGTTCTTACCACTTAGATGTGGGTTTGGTTACAGAAGAGGAAAAAAATATGGGTGGTTGGTTCAACCACTACAAAAAGGGGAATCAGGCTGTTCAAAACAGGTCACAAACTACATTACAAGGGGGCCCATTAATTGGTTGTTTTTCATGTGGACACTGCAAGTTTTGTAAGATGGTCCCTAAACAAAGTTCATTTACTTCTTTCAGTTGTACTAAAGTGTACAATATCAAAGTTTTTGGGAACTGTAGCAGTGATTGTGTTATTTATTTAGTTAATTGCACTTGTTCTCCCTTTTAGGTAGGGGAAACATCTCGCCCATTCAAACTTAGAATATCAGAACATATGAGTGACATTAAATGCCACAGAAGTACAAATACCTTATATAAACATCAGTTAAAACATACATCTTCAGAAGATTTACATTCCTTTTTGAACTTTAAGGAAAGGATGTGGATAATTAAATTAGGAGCTTTATTCCCTCCAGGACCTAATGAACAATTGTGATTAGCTATCGGTGTGGTGCACCAATTATATGCTATGACATATAAACTATATGTAATATGATTAGCTAGGTCGCACTGATTAAGGCTATATGCTGAAATCAATATGCTTTGTTTTTTTCACCCTTTGGGTGTTATGAGTTATATATATTCATCAATGGGAGTTCATGCCCACAGTTATATTTTTAAACATTAAATAATTTTGTGGATGCTGGTGTTGGTCTATTTGTTTTTTATGTCTGCAGTATGTACACCTTCCACATTTGTGTGTGCCAGTTTTGTTAGTGCTGAAACTAAAATTACCATCAGAGATATTTCCCAAACATTCAAGATAGTTCTTAATGCATCAGTCTTTACAGAAAACAATACAGGGTGAACTACCTATAGCTTCCATGTTGACTGTTCCCATGTGAAGCACTTCCCAGTTACATGTCGGTCACCCTATCAATGTCTCCATTATACGTTAATATGAGACTGCTGTTAAATCTAGAGTCTTGCATGTCCATTTATTGTGTGGCCATTGGGTACACTCCAAACAATGGATAAAAGAACCCTTCCACTTTCTTTTTAAAGATCTCCTCAAAATTGCCAAATAGAAATTTAGCTGGATATCCTCTTCTCATGAACATAGACCATAATTTGTTACATTCATCCAGGAAAAGTTCAGAACTTGAAATCATTTGAGAAAGTCTGACCAACTGATCTTTAACGAGTGCTTTTTTGATGGTGTGAGTGACAGCTGTTAAAATGAAATAGGCTGTTCAAATAGTTACATTTTCTGAACACTTCTGATGCAAATGTCTTGGGTATGGTGTCTTTAGTGATTTGGACATCAAATTATTTAAAGATGCAGTAGAATCTTCTATAACAAACTTTAAAAAGTTGGTGGTGCTATAAGAAAAAAATGCCAAAAGCCTTTCTTTTTTATCTTTCCAAAAAAATCAGCAAATCATCCAAATACCAACCATAAAGACACCAGGATTATTTGAAACCTGAGTTAAATAAAAGTGTGTGCTCCCAGTATGCCATAACAATACTGGCAAAAACTGGGGCACAAATTCGGTCCCATAGTCACATGGTCTTCTGTCTATACAGCATTCCATCAAAGTAACTAAAATTATTCTCTAGAATCAATTCCATAAAGGTCCTCAAAACATTGGATGTAATTCAATAAAGCCTATATGAAGCTATTTTCCATTTAGGAATAGTATTAAAGCCCGGACATGGAACATGTCCGCTGAACAATCCAGGAAACAAGGCTGGGGGCATGTACAAGCTTCCCAGTATTGTGCAGACATGGATGCAATTACATAATGCAAATCACCTTATTTTTTGGTGAAAACCATGCAAATGAGGTGATTTTTGCAATCCAGGAAGAAGACAGGCATCCATGTAGGTGCCATGTCTGCAGGAAAAATGTATACAATTACTAACCGTGTACAGGAATGTAAAAATAAAACAGGGGCTGTGATAACTCAAATAAAAGCATATATTAGGTGCAGTAGGCATGCCAATGGCCAATACTATAGCCATTGACATTTAAAAGTGATGCAATTAATGAAAAATTAAAAGTATTTTTTTTATCACATATGCCACGTTTAAGCAGTGCGCAGCAACGCGCAAACATACTAGGTTGCAAAACAAATTTTAAATAGTAAATTATGAGATTTAAAGCTATATTGAAGCTTCCCATTATACTGTCCAGAATGCACAGTCATACAATGGCAGGTTAATGTGGTTGCTAAGGACATAGGCTCTGGTGTAGTGCAGTATCTAGGGTATACGCAATTAGGTGTATGTAAATGAACTAACAGAATACTTACTGAATAGCAAAATGGGTCATCATGTCTGCATGTACTAACTATGTAAGGGCTAGAACCATGGTAGTGTAGGCAGACGAGACAGCTGACATGAAAAGGGGGTGTGTCAGGGTTTGTGTAAGCACATTGGAGGTCAGCGGCTCCTGTTTGTGCTCACCTAAGTGCAGCTAAGTAGGGGGTGTGCCTGAGGCTGCTAAGCTCTGCTTAGCTGGTTAAGAAAAGCTAAACATGCTCATGTACAGCGGAGGGACCTTTCTGCTCAACAATGTTTACACTAGCTCTGCAGGTTTGCACGGAGTGCCAGGGGCTGAACAGTAGAAGAAATTAAAAAAAGGGGGAAATAGCCTGGGAAAGCCAGTCAAGCATAAATGACTGATAAGCCCTGTTCCACTGACACTGGCCCATTCAGAACCCTTAATACTATAACTGGCAGGTGGAATGTATCATAGTCAGCTGTTCACACAGGCTGCATCTGCAGTACATCAGTATAAAGTATGCATACACCTCTCAGTCTAATTTTTCCCACATGCTCTCCATCATTGGAGGACACATTTGGGAATTTTAACAGACAAAATGATAGGGGCTGCTGCTGCTCTGCTACATCTGTATGCACTACAGACTGAAGTCAGTGATGATGATGATGCTGACGATAGGCCCAGACTGAGGAGGAGTAAAGTGTTCAGGCCCAGGGTAACTTTTCAGAGGCTACATGAGCTGGAGATAGTAGAGTGCTACAGGGTGGACAGGGACACACTACAGCAACTCACCAAACTATGCCAGCCTCATCTCAGACCGTGACCTAGCAGAGGGGATCCCATCCCAGTGGATACAAAGGTATGTGTAGCCTTAAGAATACTAGCTACAGGTACTTTCTAAAGACCTACTGGGGACATCATGGGGATTTCACAGGCATCCGCATCCAGGGTACTCCACCAGCTCCTGAATATCATGCTAACACAAGCCAGTGAGCACATTTATTTTCTCAACACCCCTGAGGAGCGGACCAACAATATGGATCTCTTCCACCATGTAGCATACTACCCAGATGTACTGGGTGCCATAGACTGCACTCATTTGTACATCAAAGCACCACTTGGTGAGGAGGGTAGAATCTACATCAACCCAAGAAGTATCACCCCATCAACTGCCAGATCATGTGCAATGCCCAGGGTTTTATCGTCAATGTGTGTGCTGGCAGCTCTGGCAGTTATTACGACTCCCACATCTGGCACAAATCACAGCTGTACCAGGCATTTGCCAGTGGGGATATCCCATACTGCCATCTAGTGAGAGATGCTGGTTACACACTGGAACCATGGATGATGACAACCATCAGAAATGCACATACACCAACTGAAGAATGCCATAATGAGGCACAAGTACAACCTAGGAACATTGTAGATCATGTGTTTGGGGTGCTCAAGTCACGGTTCCCCTGCCTTAACATATCTGGTGGAGCCCTGCAGTACTCTCAAGCCACATGTGCACACATGTTCATAGTATCTGCCAAGCTACACAATATGATCCTGTGGAAACAGCTGCAGCAGGAACATCACAGGGAAGGGGGACACAGCCCCCCACCATTGCTAAGGTCCCCACAGGCACAGAGAGACTCGAAGAAGGACTCAGCAGAGACTGTCCATGTAGGCAGATGTAGGCATGCCCAGTATGCCATGGCCTTGGCAAAGAGGCAACACATAGCACATACATTGACACCCTAGTTGCCCATGGACTGACACCTCACTCTCTGACTCACATACACACAGTAAAATGGATGCCAGCCACAACGCATATATAGGTTGTGTACTCCCTGCATCTGACACAGTCAGCCCTGAAGCACTGTCCTCTCAACTGCTGCTGGCACAAGATAAGTCACTCTTATTAACAATAAATGAATGGGGTAGTAGACTGGGGTAGCATATGTATGGTATTGCTGCATGTATGCATGGGACTGTAGTGGGTTACCAGGATAGCAGCAGACAACATACAGCTATGTGGGACAACATGAACTCTCTACCAAATACTGGCTGCCCCGCAATATGCAGTAGGCCCTAAGCCAACAAAATCCACTGCACTATATGAGGGACTTACAAATGGCGGGGTCAAAGGACAAATGCATGGACATCAATGTTGGAGTCCCATACATAGTTCTAAACCTCTTACAGCATGAAATCTGTACAAAGCCATACAGAAATGTGGGGCAAATGCCCCAAAATAGGGACAAGTCTTAAATATTGCACTAACAAACATAGAAAGTTGTTAGAATAACAGGTGTTGCAGTAGCATGAATTATCTGAAGGGTAAGACGTCTGAAGCTCAAATGGCTTTCATTACTTTCTAACTTCAGTCTTTAATGATTTCACTATTATTTGCCACACAACCACAATTTTATGCAAAATGGACCCAAAGTATGAGCCAAACATCTGGACAGTCTGTGAAGATGTGTACAATTGAGAGGTATGCCCCCTCCCCTCAACACACCCCTGTTCCCATAGAACTGCAATATCATTTATGTTTGCAAGGTAATAGCAGCAGACCACACATTCCCAGGACTGTCACAATCAACTTGATAACTTGTTCCATTTCTACAATATGCATTTAGTTAGTCTGCTATGTATGTTTATGGTTAATAGTGTCAGGAAGTGGTCTAAATACAGTACTGTCTTTGTCAGGGTCCATGGTTCAAGACTGGCCATGTCAGCTACACCAATGGCAGGAGTTATACACACTGTGCATAAGTCAATATTTGTTACTGAATGAAAGCTGGACAATGGAGGGACAGGGGGCCACACATATGGACAGTACACAGCTCAGAGTAACCTACACAGTGTCTAATGGAGCAGGTTGTGACAAGTCAGTCTACTGCCATGATATAAAGGCTGCCACATTACTGTGTCAGTATTGACAAGTCAGTGGGCACCATCCAAACTCCTGGAATGACAGGGTGTCACACAATGTCCAAACATATGTCTCATATATCTGTTCTTCTTGTCATAACATTGCATTTGCCTGCCAAACTATTTTCAAACCAGTAAAGGTTGATGTGAAAACGTCAATGACAGATGGCTGAGATGCAGACGTCATACCCATACGTAAATGCAAGCTACTAACTGTCTACGTTTGGAAGAGCAATATTAAGAGCCTGCACCCATGTCTGGGCCTGTGTCTGACTGTTATATATGGGCTTTTCCAGATGTCTGTCTGTAAGAGTTTTAAAGCTAAGGTCAACATGTAGCCTTATAATAACAGTGCAACATAAACCATCTGAGGACCACAACAGATGTATGGGGCACAATGATGGACAACCTGCTAAAAAGGTACAGTCAGAGGTGTGAAGTCTGTAACCCTGTGTGTGATGTTACAACTTCTACCCCACTCACACTATAACTACACATACATAATAGCAGCAACTGTGGACAAAGGCCGTGACTGGACTACAGAAGGATGATGAAACACATATAAGGGGAAGGGGAACCACTGGCAAGACAAACATAGCATGTGCACACTAGAACAATGTGTGCTGTAACATAGTTCCTTGCAGTATGTGGTCAGTAAACAAATGTCTGTCAGTGCTCCTCACATTACTCTATACTAATCTGCCACTGACATACCAGGAAATCACAGTGCTATGTAGAATATACCACACATATTATGGAAAACTGTGCTCAGTCCAATGCACTCTGTACCCACACCAGGATATGACTCAGTTAATAAGGATAGCACCCAGCCAGGAGATCCCCAGCCAGTATATCACTGATGTGCTGGACTGTTTACACAGGTTCATCAGCCAATTGGGTGTAGCACACAAAATCCTGGACTGGAGTACAGCTAGCTCTGGAATGGAGTTAAACTCTTACTACTGAAGGTCATACTGGGCATGCTCGTACACTTAGAGCATTACAGCCCATGTCTAAACCCACATCTGACTATACAACTGTGTTGTCAACATATGTCTTTGCATACAGCGAGCCATGTACACCTTAACTGTCTCTCCCCACCCCCCCATCAGACAGGAGTACCCTCAGCTATCTGGAGGTGGCACATAAATGATACATCTCCATCTATTGAGTGTGATAGACATACACATATATAGTTAACATATACTAATATATCAGTTATAGACCGGCAGAGAAAGGGGGTGGGAGAGACAGACAGAGAGAGGGGGGGCATAGAGAGAGAGTGACACCCTGAAAATTATAGAATGACGTCTTGATACAGACATTTGCACACAGACTGTAACCACTTACACGTGCCAGTATGAAGGTGAGCTTCATCGTGTAATAGCAGTGAAGTAGGTGTTGTAATCTGACATCACCTGCCTTGCTTGTGTGTGTGTGTGTGTGTGTGTGTGTGTGTGTGTGTGTGTGTGTGTGTGTGTGTGTGTGTGTGTGTGTGTGTGTGTGTGTTCGTGTGTATGTGTGCATGTGTGTGTACGTGTGTGTGTGTGTGTGTGTGTTTGTGTGTGTGTGTCTGTGTGTGTGTGTGTGTGTGTGCCTGTGTGTGTGTGTTTCTAGGTTAAAGCAGTTTGAGGCATTTCCACCCATTGTACCCGCCATAGCCCTATTTTACAAGGCCTGCTGATGTCATTCACATTCGAAGCACCTTTGGACACTTGTTACCTATCTAAGCTATGTGACGCATGTGATAAGTGTGTAGCACTATAGTACACATAACTAGATTGCTGGGGGTTCTGGTCTCACCACTGGCATCTCTGTGTGTGTTTCTAGGTTAAAGCATTTTGAAGGCTTTTCCACCAAGTAAACCTCCAATTGCCCAAGTTTACAAGGCCTGCTGATGTCATTCACCTTAGTAGCACCTTTGGACACACTTCATCCATATAAGCTCCATGGCGCACGCAATACATACATAGCACTGTAGTACATATAACTAGATAGGTAGCAGCTCTAATCTCAGCAATGGAAACTGTGTGTGCGTGTGTATGTGTGTGTGTGTGTGTGTGTGTGTGTGTGTGTGTGTGTGTGTGTGTGTGTGTGTGTGTGTGTGTGTGTGTGTGTGTGTGTGTGTGTTTCTAGGTTCAGGTGTTTTGAGGCCTTTTCCTCCCATTTCCCTACTTTAGAAAGCCTGCTGATGTCATTCACCTTACAGCACCTTTGGGCACCCTTCACTCATATAAGCTCCCTGGCGCATGCGATAAGTGTGTAGCACTATAGTCCATATAATTCAATAGGTAGGGTATCTAATCTCAGCACTGGCAATTGTGGGTATGTTTCTAGGTGAAAGCATTTTCCTTTTCCACCCAGTAAACCTCTCATTGCCCTACTTTACAAGGCCTGCTGATGTCATTCACCTTAGAAGCACCTTTGGACACCCTTCACTTGTGTAAGCATTATGGTACATGCAATAATGATGTCACACTGTAGTGCATACACCTAGACAGGTAGAGTTTCTAGTCTCAGTGCTTGTAACTGTCTGTGTGTGTTTCTAGGTAAAAGCATTTTGAGGCCTTTTCCACCCAGTAAACCTCCCATTGCCTTACTTTACAAGGTCTGCTGATGTCATTCACCTTAGAAGCAATGTTGGACAGTCTGTAGATATGTAATCTCTGTGGCACACACAATAACGATGTCACACTATAATACAGAAAACTAGATAGGTAGGGGTTCTAATTTCAGTATAGGCAACTGTGATACTATGTGTGTCTGCGTAAAGCATATCCCCTGTGTGTGTATGTTGGTTATATTGTTCTGAGGCCTGTACCACCCTGTTGATGCCCGCATTGCATTATTTTACAGGGCCTGTTCATGTCATCCACTTTAGATCCACTGTTGGATACTTTCTGCATATATAAGTTCCCTGGTGCATGTAATAAGTAGGTAGCACTGTAGTGCATACAACTACATAGGTAGGGAATTGAATCTCAATACAGCCATCTGTATATGTGTTTGTGTGTGAAGCATATCCCCTGTGGCTGCCATGAGTGTTGGTTATACCATTTTAAGGCCTGTTGACCCCCCTCCCCATGCCATTACTTTAAAGGGCCAGTTGATGTCATCCACCTTAGATGCACCATTTTAAAGTCTACCGGCCATACCACTCAGTTGTACAGATGTATGCAGAATGTCTGGATGTCTGCAACATATATGTGGTCCATGTCTCATAACAATGGGGTTTTATGTCACATCAGTGGAAATTCCATGAGAGTTGATGTTATAAATAGTGACAGACATGTCACCTTCAGATATCATACCCTTCTGAAACATCATGCTGATGCAAAACCTGTTACCATATCACTTGTCTAGGTTTCTAAGAACAATATGTGTGAAGTGTCCCTATGTTGGGGGATTTCTCCCACCATTTATGAAGGCATTCTTAAGACTAATTGCTATAAGAGGTTTTGAGTTGCATCTCCAGCATTTAATGTCCATGGTGCATGAGATATGTACGTAGCACTGCAGTACATACAAGTAGATAGGTAGGGGTTCTAATCTGAGTATTGCCAACTGTGTGAGTGTATGTGTTTCTGTATGCATTTCCCCTGTGTCTGTCTTGCCTGTGTGTATGCAATGGTTATAAAAAATAAAAAAATACTCCAACCACAATTTAAATCATCTCTATTCAGAGCCAGTAGAATATCCAAAGATGAATGAATTAATTAACACTGAGGAAGGATTATTTCCAAAAGCTTTGTTTTAAATAAAGTGAGTTTTCTTATCTCATTCGTCTTTGGATGTATGCAATGGTTATAGCATTTAGTATGCTTGTTAACCCCCCATTGCCAGCCTACTCAGGGCCCCTACAAATGTCATTGCCTTTAGATGCACAGTTACACATTTCATGACACCAAGGCATTGTGGCACATGCAATAGTCATGTCAGCCTGTATTGTACATAACAATATAAGTAGGTGTTCTAATCTGAAAAGTGTCATCTCTGTGTGCATGTGTGTTTCAATGCCTGTCCCCATGCAGCAGTGTGTGTGTGTGTGTGTGTGTGTGTGTGTGTGTGTGTGTGTGTGTGTGTGTACGAGATGGCTCTACCATGTTAAGGGCCAGTTAATCCTTCATTGGCAATCCTAACAGCCCCTGCAATTGTCACCCACCTGAATAGTAGTGGCAGCCACTGCAAAACTATGGTAGCTCTGTAGTGCTTGTGTTATGTATATAGCACTATCGTATGTAAACCTAGGCAGGCAGAAGATCTACTGTTAACAAGGGCAGACGATGCATGGGTGTGTTTGTTTGTATGTATGTATATCCCGTTGCAGCAGTCTAACTGTGCTACTGCCACCAGCATACCACTCAACCACTAACAGAAAGACATCTGGTTAAAGCCATGCAGAAAAGTGGGTCAAATGCCAAACACTGAGCACAACCTTCACATATTGCTGTGACACACATGGAAAGTAGATACCAGAACATATTGTGCATTTGAATGCATTTTCAAAGGGTATGACTTGTGACATGACAATATCCATCATTAATCTCTAACGTTAGTCTTTCATGATTTTCCAGCAATTTGCCAGAAACCACAATGTTATGACAAACGGAAAAAAAATATGTGAGAAACAGAAAATCATTCTGCAGAAATATGTAGAGGTGAGAGGTATGGCCACCATCTGTACAACCCTGTAGATTGCAGTCAGTGTTTGGCAACGTGTGACCTGTGACAGCAGCTCAAACATTACAGAGGTCCCCAGAGCGTAGGACAACAAATATTTCATGAAGTTGTCTGCTAATTGCATAGAGCAGTTATTGCACACCAGAAGCACCTTAATGTGATGACATATAGCATAAGATAAGGTAATGTCACACAAATAAACTGTCACATGAGCAAAACATAGGACAACCTGTTGTGTTGCACTTGCCGTAGGTATTGTATGTCCTGCCAACTGTCACATTACTACAATATGTGTCCCATAGTCCACATTTGATAAGGTGTCAACCACATTCTGTGTCACCTATGTGTGTGCATATGTAGACATTTGAAGGCCCTGTAACTATCTGCTGCCTCCAATGACCCACATGTGTCTAGGCATGGATGCTAACTGCCACCACACACATATGTAGGTACTGCCTAAGGCTGTGTCAACTGTAAGTAGTGTACAGTCTGTCATTGAGCCACAAACTGCTAACATACTGCAATGGGCCATACAGTGGGTATGGAATGGTGCCATGGTCCTGGCCTCAAGCTGAATGCAGACAACAGTGTCAGCATACCATACACCAAGGACATGGCCTCACTAATGCATGTTTGTGCACCTACAAACACACACACACACAGACACACACAGACACACACACACACACACACACACATGCACACACACACACACACACACACACACACACACACACACACACACACACACACACACACACACACACACACATACATGCAGCCACAACCATGCCCCTATAGACACACACATACAGGTCCACACATATACACACATAGATATACACACATATCCATGGTTCTGTGTTAACTACCTATAGTCACTGTATGAGTTTGACCATTCCAATAGTGGTAAATGGTTGTTTGGTGTCAAAAGAGACATATATATTTTTCCTGTCAGTGATAAAAATAATTCAGTAGAATGATTCTCTGAGTTATTCTGCTGCTTCCACCATGGCTAGTTTGCATTAGCCCCTCCCCAGACTGCTGCATTTGCATGTGGCTTTCCCAGAGAGACCACTATCCACTCTATGGCCACTTCCCAAATAAAGCCATAGTGGGAGAGACACCTATGAATCACTCTAGTTTATCATGTAATTGAAAGCTATGTGAGTAAGGCTTCTGCAGCGCAGTTAACCTTTCTGAATTCCAGGAACAATCTTCTAGATATAAATAAGCATTATAACACAAAAGGTATTCTTTACAGTCAAAGAGAAAACAACAAAACAGGGACCTCTGAAGGATGCTCCACTCAGAGACCAAGTAAAAAAAATACTTTGTTAATTAGACTTCAGGCACATAAAACATCAGACTTCAAGTACATAAAACATAAACACATTAACATAATCACTGTGTTCTCATCCACAAAGTAAGACTTCCTCAGATGTAATAGCACATTTTGTAGTCAAAGAGAAAACAACATGGTACACTAAAGGAAATGTTGACCTTGGATAATCATGCAGTTGAGCACTGAATCATCCTGTTTAATAATAACAAAAATATAAGGGAGTAATAGAGGGTACATGAGTCTAAAAGAGATGAGGGGAATAAAAAGAGAAGGGAGATTGACAGGATAGAGACTGAAAGGGAAAGGGATGGGAGAGACAGAAAGGGAGTGGGGACCAGGGAAGTCAAAAGGGTAATAGTGATTACACAAACTGGGCTTCTTCAGATGGATGAGTTATATGGCAGCATATGAGAGGTCAAGTCACATCAATGAATGACGATGTAGTTGCACGTCTTTAAGGCAGCGGCACTTACTTTCCTTAAATATATATTTTTTGAGTTCAGACGTGAATTTTTGAATGTATGAACTTCTCTGAGGTAGGCTAACAGGGACTCCCAGAGATTCACTTATCATTTAGAGGAAGATCTGGTTTCCCTAGGGATAATTAAGGACCAATTGATAAGATTCTAACTGGCTAAACAGAAATTTATTTTGTGTCTAAAAATGGAGATGTAAGGTGTGCATCCTCTTTGTTTAAATTATTGGTGCTACTGGTATGTCGATCCTGTAATGTGGTTTTCTGTGTATTAGACAGCTTCAAAAATCACACACGATGAGAAAGATTCAGAAAATTCTGTGAAGGGGTAAATGAAGTCTGAAAATAGGGATGTAATTCTAAAATTAGGAATATCATATGCAGAAGTAAATCAGGCCTAAAGTAGGGATGTTTCTCTACAACAGGGACAGTTCAGAGGTCTGTCAGTTAGTCATGTCAGTGAGTGATATTTGTACATCTATTGTATAATGAAAGGGAAGTACAAAACAAGGTTGGTGTTCTACTACATTGCTGTCTTTAAGATTCATTGTAAGTCAAGAGGTAAAGGAAAATCCATTAGGCACCCGTGTTGTGATGATATTCTGTGACTATGCATAACCTAGATGATAATATTCTGATTCTAAAACCACAAAATAAAATAAATTATACAGGTATTTTATTACAGCCATGGTGATGTCCAGGAAAATCATCATGGCTAAGTGGAGTATAGACAACCAGTCATCTTTAACTGTAAATTGCATAATAAAGTATAGAATACAAAGGCACTGTATATGAAAACAAATATATCATTGTGCTAAAGCAGATTACTTGCAGTCTAAAAAGCCATTGTCACAAAAGCAGTAGGCAGACTGATAGAATAACAGTACTGTGACCACACTGACAACACTACATGTGGCAGACAGGATTCCATGTGTTGGCTATGTTGTGGTAGCACTTTTAAACAATTGTTAAGGTTTATATGCCTTGCAAAATTAAAACTTTATATTCAGCTAGTGTATTTCTGTCAGTACCCAGTAGCAGTATTTCTTCAGAAATGTAGTTTTGTGTGCCTTGCAAAATAAAACACTAACACAAATTTTTGAATGTGTGCGCTTGAAAATGCATGTTCATGCAAGCTTATTATGCTTTGGTTGTGTTTACTTCTTTTTTTAATTTTACATTTTCTTATAAAATTATTATTTTCTAGTGTGTGCATTCATTGTTAATATCAATTGTTTATGTTGTGGCCTTTGTTTAAATTTCTTACCTTCTCTTGGGTTTCTCTTCAGTTGTAAAATCAACTGTTAATGATGTGCATGATTTTGCACAATGAATAAAAAATTATGTAAGTAGCTATTATTTGGTTTCAGCCTTATGGAGTTTTCATGGCATACCTAATTTATTGCGATTAGACTTCAGCATCAGAAGGTAAGACTTGATTTCAAGGAAAACATTGCTTGATACATGTAGTGTGTGTGAACAGGTATGCTGACGGGCATTACAGAGGTATCTGTGCAAACAGACTGCAGGGACTAAAGACTGAAAATTAAAGGAATTCATGATGAAGTGTTCTGCACTATCCTGGGTAGTCTGTATGGTGCAGTGCAAACCATTAGAAAACTGAAGGCCTGTTGTTTAAGCATGAATTCATTATTGTGACATGATGCCTCATTATACTGATAATCTCTGGCACAAGGCAAGCAAACAAGCATCAGAAAACTGAGTCCAAGTTTTAATAATAGAAGCTGTTTGCTAATAAAGATTTCTTAATTGACTTGATAATTTAAATGAAAATTCAAATAATTCTGTGTGAGAAGGTTTGCATGAGAATGTCAGGCATGACTAGGCAAATGTTAGTTTTAAGATATTTGTTCTGGTACAATGAAGTGATGTCTTTATGCTAATATATTCATGACTTAATATTAGATGGTGTCCATTTAGATACTTTGTCACATTGCTGTTACATGCATTGCTGCATCTTGCTTCATGTCATGCTTTAGAGCTTATTTCATTGTTTCACAAAGTGAAATTTTCCAATTAGTTATTTGGATTTGTGGAGTAAAGTTATGCACAGTAATCCTGTATCATTTTATGGTCATATAAGTTTGCAAAAAGAGAAGGCACATTTAAGGCCAGGATTCAGAAACACAACTTGCCGTGAACAGCAAGAGAATGCAAAAAGGGCTGGTTAGCATGATCATGGAACTGGGGATTCAGACACGTTAGCCATAATGAGGAAGGACCTCATTATCAGGTAATTTGCATGTATTTCTAAACTGCAGTCCCTTTCTTGCTACTCTTGATGTAATTACTGCCGGTTTGTATGACATGCCTCCATATTCATTTTTCCACATACATACACACATTCAAACACACACACACACACACACACTCACACACTCTGCTGTACCTCTCACCTGTCTCTCATTTAAAATATGAACATACCTGGTGTACTGAAAATGGTCTCAAGTTGAATGCAAAAAAGTGCAGTGTTGAATCATTTGATAATAAAAGCTGTTCCCAGCATATATGTTTTAAACTGTACTCCCCTTCAGACAGAGAGTGTCATAAGAGACCTTGGTACTTATGTGCACAATTCTCTCTCATTCGATCATCATATTTCCACCATAGTCAGGGAATCCTTCTATCTGGCACACTTAATTTTCAATAGAATGCCTTCAAGATCCTAATAAATCATTCTGCTACTGTACTGTTCCCTTACTATATCCATCATTGAATATAGTGCCAAATTTGGCATGTATAAATCAAAGTAAATGCTCAAATAGAAAGGCTCCAAAGATACCTAACCAAGAAAATGAAAGGCCTTAAATCTATCCTGATAAATCAGCACAACACTCACCATACCTCTTAGCACAAGAAATCTGGACAAAACATGAAATAATGGTGGGACAAAGGCCCAAAAATAGGGACATATTTTAAGTATTGTTCCTATAAACTTAGAAAATTGCTACAACAACAAGATTTGTGCTAGAGTGCATTTTCTGAAGGATATGAAGTTTGAAACTGAAATGCATATAATTATTTAGTGAATTTCATCCCAGCAATTTGTCAAAAAAAAAACACACTTTTTATGAGGAGCAGACAAAAATGTGAGCCAAAAATCTGGAAATTCTGCAAAAATCTGTACAGTTGAGAGGAATGACCATCAGTATATTTATTAGTCCACAGTCTGCTCAAAGTAGGCCTGTTTCTTGATTTTTTGAGCCAAGAAAGGCCCCATCCTATTTGACCATGTCAATGCAAAACCAGTGACTGTCCAAACACCTGCACTAAAGACCTAAATCTACTCCAATAAATAAACATGATTTGCTGGAGAGATAGGTTCCTAACTCATTGTATACCCAGCCTAATGAATAAGTTAACACTACAGATCAAACAAAGTGATACTTTAGCTACCTTTAAAGCTAGCTTTGATGATTAGATGGACAAACACAAATTTAAACCAAAGTTATAATGTACACTGCTTGATGTGGGAGGTGAGAACTATTAAGTGCTCATAAAGGGTGCAAGTACTTTTAAGATTGTCTGTGTAAATGGCTAGACATCTTATGGTCCTTGTGATCTCTCGCCTAGTTTTTTTTTCCCAATATTCCTAACATCTTCATATACATCAGAGGGTGATGATTTTATTTATTAAGGAAAAAACTATCCAAACCCACATGGCCCTATGTGAAAAAACAATTGCCCCCCTTGTTAAATCATGAAGTAACTGTGGTTAATCACATTTTTGGGAAAGCTGAGTTCAATTTTACTAGCCACACCCAGACCTGTTGAATCAAGAGATCACTTAAATAGAACCTATCAGACAAAGTGAAGTAGGCCAAAAGATCCCAAAAAGGAAGACATCATGCCACGATCTAAAGAAATTCTGGAATAGATGAGAAACAAAGTAATTGACATCTATCAGTCTGGAAAAATGTTACAAAGCCATTTCTAAAGCTTTGGGACTCCAGTGAACCACGGTGAGAGCCATTATCCTCAAATGAAGAAAACATGGAACAGTGGTGTACCTTCCCAGAAGTGGCCATCCTACAAAAATTAGCCCAAGAGTGCAGCAACGACTCATTCAAGAGGTCACAAAAGAACCCAGAACAACATCTAAAGAACTGCAGGCCTCACTTGCCTCAGTTGAGGTCAGTGTTCATGACTCAACCATAAGAAAGAGACTGGGCAAAAATGGCATGCATGGCAGAGTTCCAAGGTGAAAACCACTGCTGACCAAAAAGAACATAAAGGCTCATCTCACTTTTGCCAAAAGACATCTTGATGATCCACAAGACTTCTGGGAAAATATTCTGTGGACTGACGAAACAAAAGTTGAACTTTCTGGGAGGTATGCTTCTCGTTACATCTGGCATAAAAGTAACACAGCATTTCAGAAAAATAACATCATGCCAACAGTCAAACATGGTGGTGGTAGTGTGGTGGTCTGGGGCTGCTTCACTGCTTCTGGACTTGGATGACTTGCTGTGATTGATAGAACCATGAATTCTGCTGTCTACCAAAGAATCCTGAAAGAGAATGTCTGGCCATCAGTTCATGACCTCAAGCTGAAGCACACTTGGGTTCTGCAGCAGGACAATGATCCAAAACATACCAACAAGTCCACCTCTGAATGGCTTAAAAAAACAAACACAAATGAAGGTTTTGGAGTGTCCTAGACAAAGTCCAGACTTGAATCCAGTTGAGAAGCTGTGGCATGACCTTAAAAATGCAGTTCATGCTCGGAAACCTTCCAATATGGCTGAATTAAAACAATTCTGCAAAGAAGAGTGGGCCAAAATTCCTCAACAGCGGTGTGAAAGACTCATTGCCAGTTATCACAAATGTTTGACTGCAGTTGTTGCCGCTAAGGGTGGCACAACCAGTTACTAGGTTTAGAGGGCAATTACTTTTTCACATAGGGCCATGTAGGTTTGGATATTTTTTTTTCCCTTAATAAATAAAATCATCACTTAAAAACTGCATTTTGTGTTTACTTGGGTAATCTTTGTCTAATATTTACATTTGTTTAATGATCCGAAACATTTAAGTGTGACAAACATGCAAAAAAATAAGAAATCAGGAAGGCAAATACTTTTTCATTGCACTGTATGTTTCAGACATGTACACACATGCTACCACTACACTTGACACTCTAGGTCTGTTATGAGATGCACTGATATTACACACACACACACACACATGCACACACACACACACACACACACACACACACACACACACACACACACACACACACACACACACACACACACATACACACACACGCATGCACGCACACACACACACATGCACACATGCACACACACATACATTCACACACACACACACACACACACACACACACACACACACACACACACACACACACACACACACACACACACACACACACACTCACACAAATGCACACACTTACTCACACTTAGTCACACATTGCACACATCTATCCATTCATGCTGTTCAGTCACATCTGACCCCTGCAATGAATGCAGGAACAATGAAGCCATCCACAGAGTTTAAAAGGCAAACAGGAAAAGAATGGAGATTATGAGGCCTTTCTTCTTCATCAGATACACAACATGTATCCAGCTATGGACAATCTATTGTCAAGTCTACATAATGCATGTTTTTGGGATGTAGAAAGAAACCGTTGTTCTCAGAATAAAAAGCACATGAAGTAGGGAGGATATGCGCACCTCACATAGAAGGCACACAAGTTAAGAACCAGTCAGAAGAACCCATGTATGGGGCTGCACCTCACCCACCCCCTACTAATTATATATACCAAGTCTGAAGAAGCACAATCCTCAGAGAAAGGAATATTCCTCTACCCAAGGATTGATGAGCTCACACACCTGTCGACCATCTCTATCTGTGTCAACCAGATGTTGTCGACCAAACAGTTATCAATGCAGCTGGTCATTCAACAAACTGTCTGAAACCATATGTGTGTATATCTATATATATATATATATATATATATATATATATATATATTTATATACATATATATATATATATATATATATATATATATATATATATATATATATATATATATATATAAATTAATATAGCTATATCTGTCTATCTATGTACGTGTGTGTGTGTGTGTGTGTGTGTGTGTGTGTGTGTGTATGTGTGTGTGTGCGTGTGTGTGTGGAGTATCTGACAAACAGTGGTAATGAGTCTGGCAATGTGATAGTGTTGCTTTGTTAAAGACTGCAACACATCCAACACTTTTATGGATCAAGTCTTTACAAAAGATATTCCCCAGGATTCAGCAAGCTCTGCATGGTGTGCAGGAATAGTGCAAGGGCTGCTGCACACAATATGGCCGATGAGCGATCCAGGAATGTGCTCCCGGGACATGCATGAGCGCTCCTACACTATTCTTGCACAGACACAGCTCCTGTATGCTAATTACTCCATTTGCTGGTGAAAACCATGCAAATGTGGTGAATTAGCAATCCAGGAAGTAGGCAGGCAAGCATCTGTGCAGGAATAGTGTAACCTGCAGAAATGTATTTGGTTACTAACCGAATGCATTTTTGTAAATTATAAAATGGAGGCATGACAGCTCCAGAGAAAGCATGTATTCAATGTAGTAGGCATGCCAATCAGCTCCAAAGAAAGCATGTATTCAATGTAGTAGGCATGCCAATGGCCAAATAGATAGCCACTGGCATGGTAAATAGTTGCAAAATTATAAAAAAATGCCTTTTATTTTTTTTGGCCGATTTCACTCGTTTAAGCATAGGGCAGCAGTGCACAAACGGGATCAGCCTGAAAATAAAAAAAAAATAGGAAATAAGCTTTTAAATCAAAATCAGCATTCTGCCATAATAGTCAATGGCATGCAGAAGACAACAATACCAATGAATAGTTGTTGCTAACGGGGAAGGCTGAGCGTCAGTCTTGTAACCATGCATTAGTTGTCAGTTTTATGCAAATGAGGGGACTGATACTAAATCACAGATTTCCCCTCAGTGTTAGCTAGCACCAAACCATGTAAATGCAGCAATACCATGGTACAAGCCTAAGAGGTAGATGACCTTATAAGGGAGAGTGTCATGCATGCTGTATGCTTATTGGAGCTCTGTGGCCCGTGTTTGCCCTTAGCTAAGCACAGCTAAGGAAGGGTGCGTGTCTAAAGCTTCCTAGCAGTATATAATTTGCCTAAATGGGTGTGCACGCTGCACACCAGGTTTTAAACAAACAAACAAAAAAAAAAACAGGAAACAGCAGCTCTGTTCACATCTGAGCACTGGATATGCACGGCATGCCTCTGGGCTTAAACGGGAAAGCAATGGGAAGAGAAAACTGCAGTAGGAAGGTAATCAAGCAGACCTAGCATAGCTGCAAACACCTTTCACTCTGCTTTTTCGCATAAACTCTACACCACCGATGTACACAGGTGGAGAAATTTTACCAGGCAAAACTAACAAAATGATAAGGGCTGCTGTCGCTTTCATACATCAATATGTGGAAGAGGCTGAGGGTGGTGAGGATGAGAATACTGACAACCAACCCACGACGAGGAGAAGGAGAAGAGTGTACAGACCCAGGGTAACCTACCAGGGCTACATGAGCTGGAGATAATGGGGCATTATAGGGTGGATAGGGACATCCTACAGCAAATTGTTGAGCTGTGCCGGTGATGCCTCACACACAGAACCAACAGAGGGGAACCCATCCCAGTGGATACCAAGATATGTGTAGGCTTAAGAATACTAGCCATAGGTACCTTCCAAAGGCCAACTGGGGATATCATGGGGATCTCACAGGCATCAGCATCCAGGGTACTCCACCAGTTCCTGGATGCCATGTCAGCACATGCCATTGAGCACATATATTTCTTCAACACCCATGAGGTGCTGACCAGCAATATGTGTCTGTTCCACCAAATAGCAGAATACCCTGAGGTGGTGGGTGCTATAGGCTGCATTCACATACACATCAAACCACCACCTGGTGAGCAGGGTGGGCTCTACATAAACCTGCAAGGGCTTCCCCTCCATCAACTGCCAGGTTGTGTGCGATGCCCAGGGCATTATGATGAATGTGTGCCGGCAACCCTGGAAGCTATCAAGACTCCCACATCTGGCATAAGACACAGCTGTACCAGAGATTTGCCAGTGGGAACATCCCATATGGCCACCTAGTGTGGGTTGCTGGTTACGCACTGGAGCTATGGCTGATGACACCAATCATAAGTGCACACACACCCGGACAAGAACTCCATAATGAGGCACATACACAAACTAGTTAGGTAGGAGTTCTAATCCCAGACATGGCAACTGTGAAACTCTGTGTGTGTGTGTGTGTGTGTGTGTGTGTGTGTGTGTGTGTGTGTGTGTGTGTGTGTGTGTGTGTGTGTGTGTGTGTGTGTGTGTGTGTGTGTGTGTGTGTGTGTGTGTGTGTGTGTGTGTGTGTGTGTGTGTGTGTGTGTATGCAGAAATTATTACTATTGAGGCCTTTCACAGTCACTACACCTCACCTTGCACTACTTTAGCAAGCCTGCTGATGACAGTCACCTTGAAATACCCCTTTGGACAAGGGCTAGGCCTATAAGCTCTGTGGCATGTGCAATAACTGTGTAATGCTATCCTGTAACATACTAGTCAGGTAGGAGTTCTAATCTCAGACATGGCAACTGTGAAACTCTGTGAGTGTGTGTGTGTGTGTAGAGATCAATGATTTTGAGGCCATTCACAGTCACTACACTTCCCATTGCCCTACTTTAGCAAGCCTGCTGATATCAGTCACCTTGAAATACCCCTTTGGACAAGGGTTAGCCCTATAAGCTCAGTGGCATGTGCGAAAGCTGTGTAATGCTATAATGTAACATACTAGTCAGGTAGGAGTTTTAATCCTGGACATGGCAACTGTGAAACTCTGTGAGTGTGTGTTTAGAGATTAATGATGTTGAGGCTATTCACAGTCACTACACTTCCCATTGCCTTACTTTAGCAAGCCTGCTGATGTCAGTTACCTTGAAATACCCCTTTGAATAAGGGTCAGCCCTATAAGCTCTGTGGTGCATGCCATAAATGTGGAACAATGTAATAGCAGTAACTACACAGGTATTGGTTTGAATTTCATCTGTGACAAGTGTTTGTGTGTACATATATATGTGTATACCTAATAGATTTTGGCCCCATTTACAGCCAATACACATCTCAAAGCCTGACTTTATCAGTGCTGCAGATATCATCCACTTTACAAGTTCCTGTTGCCAACCCTAAACCATGTCAGGTCAGTGGTGCATGTGGTAAATGCATAACCATAATGATCAGTAAAGATTATTAGAAAGAGGTTTGAACCTCAACCCTGACAAATGTAAATGTATGATTAGGGTAAAATTATTTTTGGGATCTGTCACCCACTACATCACCCAATGCCAGTATTTACAAGGGCTGGTGATGTTCCTCACCTTAGAAGTACCTTGGACAGCATCCATCGAATAAGTTCTGTGGCACATGCAATAAATACAGTACACTGTAGTAGCAATATAAAATTAGGTAGGAGTTTGAATCTCAGTACTGGCAAGAGTGTGTGGGTTGTCAGTATCCTGTGTGGATGTTGCTGTGATTATGTAATGACAGGATGCACTGCGGGGTGTGTTTTGCTAAATTATTATATTGAGGACCTACTATATGTCACAATGTCCACCTTACAAGGACAAGAGATGTCAAACACCAGAGAGGCTGGTGTAGACAATCCATAGCCCTACATGTGACATTATGGAACAATATAGGCAACCCTTGTATTACTCAGAGAACACTCTCCACTCATGTCTCATACACAAACACCCTTGGCTAGGCAACAACCACTATAGTGGTAGTTCCCTGCATATTGCCTCACAGATAGTACCCATAGTGTAATTGCAGTGGACTACATGCCTGTTGACCACAACAGTGCCACTGACATCAGAAAGTACTGTGATGTGTAACATGTCCTGACTGAGTGTGTGTTATCCAGTAAGAAAAAGGACATGGCACCCTGTTCCATCCCTACAGTAGGCAAATAAATAATTACAGTGGTCCTTTTACTATGCTCCCCACTGGACACCTGCAACAACTGTAGAGTCTGAAAATGTAACCCACAAAGGGAATACCATGCCTTATACACATGCCCTGTATGGACAGATGCCACTAACTCTGCTGAATATCTGTATCATGCAGTCAATGTAGGTGCAAGCACGACCTCAGTTCCATAGCCAGGTCTCCCCAAATGAGGTCAGGAATGCTACATCAGAAGATAACAATTTGAACACACAACATGCCCCAGAGACCTCAAGTACACTTCCACATGTCAAATAACATGCATGTGGGACACGTGCACAACCCAGACACTGTCCATGTTATAGAATATAGATCACATACATGGGAAGCAGTGCACATCACTGACCACCCACATTAGTAACCCAGATGAGTGGATGAATACAATACCAACTTACGGAGACCACTTCAGGGACTAAACCCTTGAGCCACACTGGAGACAATTGTCATGTGGCCTGATGCCAAAGTATTCCCTTTGCCTAGCCTTGTACAGCCATCAGGCTCATTCAACTACTACACACCTGTGAAGCAATGAATCTATGCATCTCAGTACTGGCAAATGTGTGTATGTGTGTGTGTGTGTTTGTGTGTGTGTGTGTGTGTGTGTGTGTGTGTGTGTGTGTGTGTGTGTGTGTGTGTGTGTGTGTGTGTGTGGAGATTAATGATTTTGAAGCTATTCACAATCACTACGCCTCCCATTGGCCTACTTTAGCATGCCTGCTGATGTCATTCACCTTGACATAACCCTTTGGCCATGTATCAACCATATAAGCAAGGGGATGTTCCCGACAGGGGGACAGAATGTAAGTATTGCTGTTCTACATTTGAAGTAATGTTGGTTTAACAGGGTTTGTGTGGATATGGCTGTTATACATTATTTAAAGTATGGCATGACAGTATTATGTGGTTGAGGAAACTCTCACCTGTAGGGCTATCTGCAGACTGTCCAGAGTTTGGAATCTTACATGTGTTGTGCTACTCACATATTTCCTATATTTAGATATGCAGTAGCATACTCTGATGATTGCATTCAGTACATGGCAAAATCCAAGTGAGTTACCAACTTCATATCCCTCAGAAGACACATGTCACAACAAACCCTCTTACACAGCAATATGTCAGTATTGGCCCTGTGTTTGTGCCTCTGTCCCCCAAGCCTGTCACCCTATAGCCATATGTCATGCAGTAAAAGGTGCATATGTACAGTACATCATTATTTACTGGCATCATACCTGATAAGGCAGTGAGATATCAGACTGCTAGACATGTTATGTATAAAAGGCCTTATATTTGAGGACAAAACCTGGACATTCTGTCGTAGTGTGTACAGTAGTGAGGTCTGTGCACTTATGGTGATTGTTGACAGAGTGTGTATTGTGAATCTGTTACTTGGCCTGTGTACAGACTGTGGTAGATGTCATTGTTCTTGGTCCTGTTCTATCTGATGTTGCATGCTGCTCCAGTTTATGGTACCCAATCAGCATACATGTTTGTAGGGCCAGACTGACACATGTCCCATACTATAGTCAGGCATCAGACTTCACTGTATATTGGCCCAGTATATGTAGGGTTACTGTGTGAATGGCTCATATGAGGGTGGTTTTGTTCACACAGTGCATATACTGTAATATTAATTAGGCTTACCATAATGTGACAGTGACTGTGTTCAGATTGGTTGTGGGTATGCACTTTCACACTGGTGCCTGTTACTCCATGCTGTTACATGCCTGTAGTGCCTGCTATATTTGCAAGTACATGTGTATTCCCCCATATGAAACTTGGGTCAGTGTTGTGGCAGTCTGCCTGTAGTTTGCACAGTGCTTTGTGACATGCCTAGCAGCTCAGTGTATTTCCCTAGTGTGATGTTATGACCAGATATTTGTCAGATATACTGTTGCCTGGCCACCATAACTGTTGTGTATTTCTGAAAAAGCAGTGGGATGGTGCAAAGATATATGTCACTAACTAGTGTGAAGTATGTGGGCTTGGGAACTCTGCTCCTCCAGTTAATATGTGTTAGGACAGACAGGAGTGTGTGACTGCATCAACTGTGTGAGCTTATCTGTTTCAGTATTTTTGTGATATCATAGGATCATAGGATCATAGGATGTTACTAGGCTAATGGCCCTAGGGCCTTTACAAGCCTAGCCAAATTTAACCCCATTACCCAGGGGTGTCTGATTTGAGCAGACACTAAATTCAGCACCTATTGCCCCGGTTCAAAAGGGACAGTGGTGGAACTCCTGGGGTATATTTCCTGTTTCCCATCAACTCATCCAAATTATGCCTAAATAAGGTTAGTGAAGGGCTTTGTTTAACCTATATAGGGAGTTTGTTCTACAGGAGAGATATCCTTTGCGAGACAAATCTATCCCCCCCAACAGCTTCTGTTTATGTCACATACCAGGTTGAGATCCTTAGAGTGAGTGGCCCATGTGCCATTAGACTTGTGTAAGTGCAGCATTTTCAACAAGGCAGGGTCTGAAATTGCCTTTTATGCAAGACACAGGTCCCTTCTGAGTAGTCTGTATGACACAGAATATAACAGTGTTTTTAATCTGTTAACATAGGACAGATGCTGCAAGCCCTGACTTTTCCTTGTAAGGCATCTCTGTGCTCTATTCAACTGTTGCAGATGTTTGCAGAGATGCATACCCACATGAAGCATTGTACTCTGTTATTGGTCTAATGAAGGAAGTGTATAGGGAGGTTATAACTTTTTTCTGGAGGCAATGCCCTTGTTTATGAGATGGGCTATATAAAATGTCCTCCTTACTACTGTGGAGACATGGTGGTCAAAGGTGAGATTGCTGTCCACCTGTGTGCCCAGATTTCTTACCACTGATTTCATGCTTAGGGTACTGCCACTGATGTGATAGTTTACAGAGGACATGTTTACAGGGACATCACTCTTGCCAAAGGGGATGATTATGCATTTCTTCTCAATAAGTTTGAGGCCGTGCCCTTGGCACCAATCATGTGTGTGTGTGTGTGTGTGTGTGTGTGTGTGTGTGTGTGTGTGTGTGTGTGTGTGTGTGTGTGTAAGTCTCTCTTGCAGATTGTTGACATCATTTTGGGACTCTATGATCACTCCAAGTTTGCAATCATCTGCAAACTTTGACCACCAGAGGCCTTTAGTTTTTGCTTACACTTCAGAGAAATAGATTCTGAACAGCAGGGTCGCCAGGATAGATCCCCTGTGGGGCACCACTTGTTATGGGTCTGCTGGCGGAGGTGAAGTCACCTATTTTGACTGTATGAGTTCCGTCAGTGAACCAGTTTGCAACCCATTTGACAATATATGGGTTGATGCCCAGCTGGGTGAGTTTATCAATGATGTCTGAATAGGGAATGTCATCAAAGGCTTGGCTAAGTCTAGGTAGCCCATATGCACAGATTTACCCTTAACTTTGACTCGCACATTAACACAACTATTAAAACGGTTAACAGAAAACTTGGCCCTCTCTACAGGATAAAATCTTTCCTTACCCCTGAAGCCAGAGCCAACATTGCCCACACCCACCTACCGTCCTCTATGCCTCATCCATTTATACTAATCTTTTCAAATGTAACCTCAGTAAACTGGCAACCTCCTAGAACATTGCCAGATTTGCCACTGGCTCACCATTTAGAACCCACCGTTGTCTAAATCTCAAACAGCTAGGATGGCTAGAACTGCATAACCAGCTACTATTTCAACAACTTATTGTCATCCATAAGATACTCTATCATCCCAATAATACTCCTATTCTCAGTAGCCTAATCTCCCCCTATAGAAATCTTACTATCCTTCACTCAGCAAATAAATTATTATAACCATCCAGAAATCCTATAATAAAGCAGGAGACTCTTTTCTCTAATTCTGTGGGGAAGATTTGGAAAAGGCTTCCCAGAAACCTAGCATTACTTTCATCATTACGACTCTTCAAATATCAACTAAAATTACTCCTTAAAACACAATGGCTATGCCCATGCAGTAACCCAGATTAACACTAACTGTACAGTATTACTGTTTTTCACCCTCCCACAACTACCTAGTGGGAT